>NW_025755469.1:0-7716 GCF_021184085.1 Oncorhynchus gorbuscha
GGTTAATAGTTAGAGAATAGTGTGTCATTTGGACAAACCAGTATCTCACAATCTGACCTGAATCTTATCCCAGACACACAATGGTAGCACTTCCTTTCTTCACGGTACACACAATTAACAAGTATTTACTAAGCAATTACACGTGGCTCAATTTAACACTGGTAAGACTGTGCAGACACACAATCATCCGTGTTAGCCCTGAACTTCTCATGTGAAATTCCCCCGTATGGAATGGAACAGCGAGCAGACTTGCCTAGTGGTGATGCATTACCTTGTGCTTGATTGTAAAGGAAACCCTCTCTACCCCCATCTACCACCAGCCCCCAGGGTTGGATCCATTACCAGAGGATTGTTGCTGTAGCCCTGGACAAACACAACTGATTCAATTCATTGAAAGGTTGATGATTAGCTGACAAGTTGAATCAGGTGTGCTTTGTCTGGGGCTACAATAAAAATGTGTACTGGAGGACTGGAGTTGGGAACTACTGTAAGATGAACACAGTTTCAGTTTAAATGTTCACTTCCCTGTTCAGATAAAGCTCTTTCTTTGGTATAAGGAGGGTTGGATAATTGCATATAATTGGATTTAGCAGGTCGCTGACCTTGTGGTCGTCTGACTATCCTGTCCTGACAGGCTGGGGAAAGAGAATGTGTGTGTGCACGTTTTCCTTTGTGTGTGTGTGTGTGTGTGTGTGTGTGTGTGTGTGTGTGTGTGTGTGTGTGTGTGTGTGTGTGTGTGTGTGTGTGTGTGTGTGTGTGTGTGTGTGTGTGTGTGTGTGTGTGTGTGTGTGTGTGTGTGAGGGGCAGAGGTTAGTGGTTTGGGGTGAGTCAATCATCCAACCTGGGCATATTACAGTACCATGCTCTGATCCCTGTTGCTCTGGGGTCACAAGTTCAGCACTGAATCCTTTACCCTGCTCAGCCCACAGACTGCTTATAGACCATGTTAGCTGTTCTCTCATGTATTATCACCTCTTATCTCTATTCCCTACCTCAATTGAAGACGTTGAACTAGAATTCCTAGCCATTAGATGTGTGTGTGAAGTCAGGCCAAAATGGATGGAAAGGAGGGTAGACGGGATTCAGAAAGATAAAGATCGACCCGTCCTTTGCAACAGAGGTGACATTCATTATACTCTAACCCAACAACTCTGTGATGATGCCATGTCAACCTTTCAGCGGACTGTTGCTCCTTGAAATGAGATCAGGACAGAAGGGTTTGCCACCCACATGTATAATATAATAATACCATTTAGCAGACACTTTTATCAGCGACTTACAGTCATGTGTGCATACATTCTACGTATAGGTGGTCCCGGGGATCGTGTATGATCTAAGGCCAGCAGTATGTGTCTTATGTGTATTCTATCCCTGTCTTCCTGAGCTTAGTAAACAGGTGTGACACCCCCCACAGAGAGACAAAGCCAGAGTGCAGGGCCTTCTCCACTCTGTGCCACTAATCAGTTTCCCTACAGCTCCTTTGGAGCAGGAGCTGATCTGGCAACCCACTGACTCCCGCGCCTCGTCACGGAATGGCCACCCCACCACAGTCATGTATTGAGGTGGTGTGCCAAGAAGCTAGTGACACAGGAAGAGCCATGTTCCTCTGATCTGGTGCCAGCAACTACAGCAAGGTGGATGTGGGGCGGAGGGTGGAGTCAGGGATGGAACCCAGGGGCGGACACAATCAAAGGCACAAAGCGAAAATACAAATGTCACGCACTTCAAACACACCCTTGACAGGAGCCTTCCTTTGAAATAAGTAGGGAAAAACAAAAATAGTGTTCAGGAGCAGATTGCACACTTTTTTTCTCAAGGCTTCATGGTGGAGGTTTATGACAGCATGGCAGATCCATAGATGAAATTGTGACAGATGGCTCCATTGGACTAAGCTAAACCCCTACCCGATTTAAAGTCCCTTAGCATGGGAGGGATTTCCAAAGCATTGTGTGTGTGTGTGTGTGTGTGTGTGTGTGTGTGTGTGTGTGTGTGTGTGTGTGTGTGTGTGTGTGTGTGTGTGTGTGTGTGTGTGTGTGTGTGTGCGCGTGCGCGCGTGCGTGCGTGCGTGCGTGCGTGCGTGCGTGTGTGTGTGTGCATATACTCGTGAGCGTGCTTGTGCGTGTGTACCAGTACGGCCCTCAGCATTGGCAGACCACCCACCCACACATCAGGTGTGTTTGCCTGAATATGTAGCACCTGTGGTTTACCGCCACACAAAGAATGTGTTATTCTCCAGTGTCCAGGAATAACAATCTGTTTTCCCTGGGAAAGACGGTTAAGGCCAAGTAGAAAAGGCAACACATTTGTTTGTAAATCTGCGTCAAAATCACACCCAGATACTGGATTGATTGCAGTATGAAACGAAGAGTGAAGAAGCCATCGAAAGACAGTTTCATACACTTCCAAATCAAGTCAAAATCTAATCAAATCCAACTTTATTTGCCACATGCGCCGAATACAGCAAGTGTCGACTTCACCGGGAAAAATGCTCACTTACAAGCCCTTAACCAACAGTGTAGACTTCACCGGGAAAAATGCTCACTTACAAGCCCTTAACCAACGGTGTCGACTTCACAGGAAAAATGCTCTTACAAGCCCTTAACCAACAGTGTCGACTTCACCGGGAAAAATGCTCACTTACAAGCCCTTAACCAACAGTGTAGACTTCACGGGAAAAATGCTCACTTACAAGCCCTTAACCAACAGTGTCGACTTCACGGGAAAATGCTCACTTACAAGCCCTTAACCAACAGTGTAGACTTCACCGGGAAAAATGCTCCTTACAAGCCCTTAACCAACAGTGTCGACTTCACGGGAAAATGCTCCTTACAAGCCCTTAACCAACAGTGTAGACTTCACCGGGAAAAATGCTCACTTACAAGCCCTTAACCAACAGTGTCGACTTCACGGGAAAAATGCTCACTTACAAGCCCTTAACCAACAGTGTCGACTTCACCGGGAAAAATGCTCACTTACAAGCCCGCTTAACCAAGCCCTTCAACACAAGCCCTTAACCACGGTGTCGACTTCCCGGGAAAAATGCTCCTTACAAGCCCTTAACCAACGGTGTCGACTTCCCAGGAAAAATGCTCACTTACAAGCCCTTAACCAACAGTGTCGACTTCACCGGGAAAAATGCTCCCTTACAAGCCCTTAACCAACAGTGTAGACTTCACAGGAAAAATGCTCACTTACAAGCCCTTAACCAACAGTGTAGACTTCACGGGAAAAATGCTCACTTACAAGCCCTTAACCAACAGTGTAACCAGACTTCACCAGGAAAAATGCTCCTTACAAGCCCTTAACCAACAGTGTCGACTTCACCGGGGAAAATGCTCACTTACAAGCCCTTAACCAACAGTGTCGACTTCACGGGAAAATGCTCACTTACAAGCCCTTAACCAACAGTGTCGACTTCACGGGAAAATGCTCACTTACAAGCCCTTAACCAACAGTGTCGACTTCACGGGAAAAATGCTCACTTACAAGCCCTTAACCAACAGTGTAGACTTCACGGGAAAATGAAAAATGCTCGACTTCACCGGGAAAAATGCTCACTTACAAGCCCTTAACCAACAGTGTCGACTTCACGGGAAAATGCTCACTTACAAGCCCTTAACCAACAGTGTCGACTTCACGGGAAAATGCTCACTTACAAGCCCTTAACCAACAGTGTCGACTTCACGGAAAAATGCTCACTTACAAGCCCTTAACCAACAGTGTCGACTTCACGGGAAAAATGCTCACTTACAAGCCCTTAACCAACAGTGTAGACTTCACCGGGAAAATGCTCACTTACAAGCCCTTAACCAACAGTGTAGACTTCACCGGGAAAAATGCTCACTTACAAGCCCTTAACCAACAGTGTAGACTTCACCGGGAAAAATGCTCACTTACAAGCCCTTAACCAACAGTGTAAGACTTCACCGGGAAAAATGCTCACTTACAAGCCCTTAACCAACAGTGTAGACTTCACGGGAAAAATGCTCACTTACAAGCCCTTAACCAACAGTGTCGACTTCACGGGAAAATGCTCACTTACAAGCCCTTAACCAACAGTGTAGACTTCACGGGAAAATGCTCACTTACAAGCCCTTAACCAACAGTGTCTTACAAGCCCTTCACAGTGGACTTCAAGGAAAAATGCTCACTTACAAGCCCTTAACCAACAGTGTCGACTTCACCGGGAAAAATGCTCACTTACAAGCCCTTAACCAACAGTGTCGACTTCACGGGAAAAATGCTCACTTACAAGCCCTTAACCAACAGTGTCGACTTCACCGGGAAAATGCTCACTTACAAGCCCTTAACCAACAGTGTAGACGGAAAAATGCTCACTTACAAGCCCTTAACCAACAGTGTCGACTTCACCGGGAAAATGCTCACTTACAAGCCCTTAACCAACAGTGTAGACTTCACCGGGAAAAATGCTCACTTACAAGCCCTTAACCAACAGTGTCGACTTCACCGGGGAAAATGCTCACTTACAAGCCCTTAACCAACAGTGTAGACTTCACCGGGAAAAATGCTCACTTACAAGCCCTTAACCAACAGTGTCGACTTCACGGGAAAAATGCTCACTTACAAGCCCTTAACCAACAGTGTAGACTTCACCGGGAAAAATGCTCACTTACAAGCCCTTAACCAACAGTGTAGACTTCACCGGGAAAAATGCTCACTTACAAGCCCTTAACCAACAGTGTAGACTTCACCGGGAAAAATGCTCACTTACAAGCCCTTAACCAACAGTGTCGACTTCACCGGGGAAAATGCTCACTTACAAGCCCTTAACCAACAGTGTAGACTTCGGGAAAAATGCTCACTTACAAGCCCTTAACCAACAGTGTAGACTTCACGGGAAAAATGCTCACTTACAAGCCCTTAACCAACAGTGTAGACTTCACCGGAAAAATGCTCACTACAAGCCCTTAACCAACGGTGGGAAAATGCTCACTTACAAGCCCTTAACCAACAGTGTAGACTTCACGGGAAAAATGCTCACTTACAAGCCCTTAACCAACAGTGTCGACTTCACGGGAAAAATGCTCACTTACAAGCCCTTAACCCCTTAACCAACAGTGTAGACTTCACCGGGAAAAATGCTCACTTACAAGCCCTTAACCAACAGTGTAGACTTCACCGGGAAAAATGCTCACTTACAAGCCCTTAACCAACAGTGTCGACTTCACCGGGGAAAATGCTCACTTACAAGCCCTTAACCAACAGTGTAGACTTCACCGGGAAAAATGCTCACTTACAAGCCCTTAACCAACAGTGTCGACTTCACCGGGGAAAATGCTCACTTACAAGCCCTTAACCAACAGTGTCGACTTCACCGGAAAAAATGCTCACTTACAAGCCCTTAACCAACAGTGTCGACTTCACCGGGAAAATGCTCACTTACAAGCCCTTAACCAACAGTGTCGACTTCACCGGGAAAAATGCTCACTTACAAGCCCTTAACCAACAGTGTCGACTTCACCGGGAAAATGCTCACTTACAAGCCCTTAACCAACAGTGTAGACTTCACCGGGAAAAATGCTCACTTACAAGCCCTTAACCAACAGTGTCGACTTCACCGGGGAAAATGCTCACTTACAAGCCCTTAACCAACAGTGTAGACTTCACCGGGAAAAATGCTCACTTACAAGCCCTTAACCAACAGTGTCGACTTCACGGGAAAAATGCTCCCAAGCCCTTAACCAACAGTGTCGACTTCACCGGGGAAAATGCTCACTTACAAGCCCTTAACCAACAGTGTAGACTTCACTGGGAAAAATGCTCACTTACAAGCCCTTAACCAACAGTGTCGACTTCACCGGGAAAAATGCTCACTTACAAGCCCTTAACCAACAGTGTCGACTTCACCGGGAAAAATGCTCACTTACAAGCCCTTAACCAACGGTGTCGACTTCACCGGGAAAAATGCTCACTTACAAGCCCTTAACCAACGGTGTCGACTTCCCCCGGGAAAAATGCTCACTTACAAGCCCTTAACCAACAGTGTCGACTTCACCGGGAAAAATGCTCACTTACAAGCCCTTAACCAACAGTGTAGACTTCACCGGGAAAAATGCTCACTTACAAGCCCTTAACCAACAGTGTCGACTTCACCGGGAAAAATGCTCACTTACAAGCCCTTAACCAACAGTGTCGACTTCACCGGGAAAAATGCTCACTTACAAGCCCTTAACCAACAGTGTCGACTTCACCGGGAAAAATGCTCACTTACAAGCCCTTAACCAACAGTGCAGTTCAAGAAGAAGAAAATATTTACCAAGTAGGCTGAAATAAAAAGTAATAATAACACAATAAGAATAACGAGGCTATATACAGGGGGCACCGGTACCGAGTCAGCGTGCAGGGGACAGGCTAGTTGAGGTAATCTGTACATGTAGGTGGGGGCGAAGTGACCATGTAACAATGTGAGACATACAGACATTTGCATAGATTTACATCCGTACCCCCTGGTTAGAAAGGTACAGTACTAAGGTCAATGACTGCTAATAGACGGTTGTATCTGTTCCACTTACCTAGGCTTCATCAGTCTCGTTAGCTAGAGAGTGCTTACACTGAAACAATACATGGCTGCCTATGTGAGTTTAATGGAGCTCGGGATTCGTGGCAATATAAAAAGGATTTACCCCCCGAAGGCAATGTTACTGCAGGGAGATTTATGAAAGGGTATGGGTTTATTTAATTGACCTATACATGCCATTTTTGCTCATTTTTCCAGCACCAAAATTAACTGGGTTACAGCATTATCATTTGAATATCACAGCTGAATCAAACCGCTCCTAATATAATTACTGGGTTCTCATATTTCTTTTTATAACCTTTTTTTAAAAATGCAAATCCTTCTTGACTTTTCAGGGTAGAACTCTATATTAAGGGGCTAATGTAATAAAAACGCACAATGGTGTATTTAATTGCTTGCTGAGAAAGACAGAGAGAGGGGGAGAGGAGGAGGGAGATCTTGAGAGAGAGAAGGACAAAAAAGAGGGAGGACAAAGGGATAGAGAATATGGGAAGGGAAAGGGGGGAGAGAGAGAGAGAGAAAGCGCTGAGTAACTTGAAGAGAAACGGTTTGCAGCTGCTACAATATGGCTGTCGTCATGGTAGGAGTAACAGGAGCCTGTTGCCATGCCAACGGCAGGGTGAGGGCGGCAGCATTTCAGCACACACATCTCCAGAAAGTCCTCAAATCGCCAACCCAGAACACCGGGAACATACCAAGATATACCAATCCCATGAAGTTCAAGTTTGGGTTTTATCCAACATTAGGATGATATTTGGTAGCAATTTATTTGTTTTCGCTCGACTCCAACCCCATTCGATGCGTGGAACGGATGTGGGTGGGGCTAGGTCTGCATAAGTGTGCTAATTTTTAAAACTCACAAAAGCTCTGATGAAGGCCACGAGGCCGATATGTAAAGCTTATTAAAGAGCAGTGATACTATCAAGAGCAGGGTGCGGGTTCCTTATTTTTTCTAATTTTCTAATTGAAATATCCTTGAAATGTTCTCCCAACCTTCAGTAAAATGTTGTGCACAACGTCTGTAACGACCAGCGCAGAATATTCTCCAAATGTTCTCTTTAGGTTCCAGGTAATGTAATAACACAATGTACCAGTAATGTGTTTAGAACATACTGCCGCAACAAAATTAGAGAGCAACGTTCTGGGAACGTTCTTGCACCATCAGGCGAATGTTTTCT
>NW_025755470.1:0-7714 GCF_021184085.1 Oncorhynchus gorbuscha
CACACACACACACACACGTTATACACACACACACACACACACACACACGTTATACACACACACACACACACACGTTACACACACACACACACGTTTTACACACACACACACACACACACGTTATACACACACACACACACACGTTATACACACACGTTACACACACACGTTATACACACACACACACACGTTACACACACACACACACACGTAACACACACACACACACGTTACACCCACTAGCAGATCAGCCTACTGCCAGTACCACAGATCCATGTGTGTACACATATGAACTAGAATCAATGAAAAGCTATCAACTTTCAGAGTTATGTTGGATCCATCCTCAGCAGTCAACATCAATCACTATCGCTGTCTGTCAACATGTATCACTATCTGTCAACATCTATATATCACTGTCTGTCAACATGTATCACTATCTGTCAACATCAATCACTATCGCTGTCTGTCAACATCTATCACTATCTGTCAACATGTATCACTATCTGTCAACATCTATGTATCACTGTCTGTCAACATCTATATATCACTGTCTGTCAACATGTATCACTGTCTGTCAACATCTATGTATCACTGTCTGTCAACATCTATGTATCACTGTCTGTCAACATCTATATATCACTGTCTGTCAACATCTATATATCACTGTCTGTCAACATCTATATATCACAGCCTGTCAACATCTATATATCACTGCCTGTCAACATCTATATATCACTGCCTGTCAACATCTATATATCACTGTCTGTCAACATCTATATATCACTGTCTGTTAACATCTATATATCACTGTCTGTCAACATCTATATATCACTGCCTGTCAACATCTATGTATCACTGTCTGTCAACATCTATCATTATCACTGTCTGTCAACATCTATCATTATCACTGTCTGTCAACATGTATCACTGTCTGTCAACATGTATCACTGTCTGTCAACATCTATATATCACTGTCTGTCAACATCTATATATCACTGTCTGTCAACATCTATGTATCACTGTCTGTCAACATCTATGTATCACAGTCTGTCAACATCTATGTATCACTGTCTGTCAACTTCTATCATTATTACTGTCTGTCAACATCTATCACTGTCTGTCAACATCTATATATCACTGTCTGTCAACATCTATATATCACTGTCTGCCAACATCTATATATCACTGTCTGCCAACATCTATATATCACTGTCTGCCAACATCTATATATCACTGTCTGTCAACATCTATATATCACTGTCTGCCAACATCTATATATCACTGTCTGTCAACATCTATCACTGTCTGTCAACATCTATCACTGTCTGTCAACATCTATCACTGTCTGCCAACATCTATATATCACTGTCTGTCAACATCTATCACTGTCTATCACTGTCTGTCAACATCTATCACTGTCTGTCAACATCTATCACGGTCTGTCAACATCTATCACGGTCTGTCAACATCTATCACGGTCTGTCAACATCTATCACGGTCTGTCAACATCTATCACGGTCTGTCAACATCTATCACGGTCTGTCAACATCTATCACGGTCTGTCAACATCTATCACGGTCTGTCAACATCTATCACTGTCTGTCAACATCTATATATCACTGTCTGTCAACATCTATATATCACTGTCTGTCAACATGTATCACTGTCTGTCAACATCTATCATTATCACTGTCTGTCAACATCTATCATTATCACTGTCTGTCAACATCTATCATTATCACTGTCTGTCAACATCTATATATCACTGTCTGTCAACATCTATGATTATCACTGTCTGTCAACATCTATATATCACTGTCTGTCAACATCTATATATCACGGTCTGCCAACATCTATATATCACTGTCTGCCAACATCTATATATCACTGTCTGCCAACATCTATCATTATCACTGTCTGCCAACATCTATCACTGTCTGTCAACATGTATCACTGTCTGCCAACATCTATCATTATCACTGTCTGTCAACATCTATATATCACTGTCTGTCAACATCTATATATCACTGTCTGTCAACATCTATATATCACTGTCTGTCAACATCTATATATCACTGTCTGTCAACATCTATATATCAGTCTGTCAACATCTATATATCACTGTCTGTCAACATCTATATATCACTGTCTGTCAACATCTATGATTATCACTGTCTGTCAACATCTATGATTATCACTGTCTGTCAACATGTATCACTGTCTGTCAACATGTATCACTGTCTGTCAACATGTATCACTGTCTGTCAACATCGTATCACTGTCTGTCAACATCTGTCATTATCACTGTCTGTCAACATCTATATATCACTGTCTGTCAACATCTATGATTATCACTGTCTGTCAACATCTATCAATATCACTGTCTGTCAACATCTATGATTATCACTGTCTGTCAACATCTATATATCACTGTCTGCCAACATCTATATATCACTGTCTGTCAACATCTATACATCACTGTCTGCCAACATCTATCATTATCACTGTCTGCCAACATCTATCACTGTCTGCCAACATCTATCATTATCACTGTCTGTCAACATCTATCACTGTCTGTCAACATGTATCACTGTCTGCCAACATCTATCATTATCACTGTCTGTCAACATCTATGATTATCACTGTCTGTCAACATCTATGATTATCACTGTCTGCCAACATCTATGATTATCACTGTCTGTCAACATCTATGATTATCACTGTCTGCCAACATCTATATATCACTGTCTGTCAACATCTATCATTATCACTGTCTGCCAACATCTATCACTGTCTGTCAACATCTATCATTATCACTGTCTGTCAACATCTATATATCACTGTCTGTCAACATGTATCACTGTCTGCCAACATCTATCATTATCACTGTCTGTCAACATCTATATATCACTGTCTGTCAACATCTATATATCACTGTCTGTCAACATCTATATATCACTGTCTGTCAACATCTATACATCACTGTCTGCCAACATCTATCATTATCACTGTCTGTCAACATCTGTCATTAACACACTCTGTCAACATCTACTGCCCTTAATCTAGGACGTTCAGAAGTGCGGAAGATGAGACTAAAGCTGATCTGGGGTCCTGTAAGAACCAATGTCCTAAACAGGTATGCTCTCTGTGTGGGTCTCTCTAAAGTCCTATCTCTGTGTGGGTCTCTCTACAGTCCTCTCTCTGTGTGGGTCTCTCTAAAGTCCTCTCTCTGTGTGGGTCTCTCTACAGTCCTCTCTCTGTGTGGGTCTCTCTAAAGTCCTCTCTCTGTGTGGGTCTCTCTAAAGTCCTCTCTCTGTGTGGGTCTCTCTAAAGTCCTCTCTCTGTGTGGGTCTCTCTAAAGTCCTCTCTCTGTGTGGGTCTCTCTAAAGTCCTCTCTCTGTATGGGTCTCTCTAAAGTCCTCTCTCTGTGTGGGTCTCTGTAAAGTGGTTAGAGTGACTGGGTGGGTAGACTGACTGGGTGGGTAGACTGACTGGGTGGGTAGACTGACTGGGTGGGTAGAGTGACTGGGTGGGTAGAGTGACTGGGTGGGTAGAGTGACTGGGTGGGTAGAGTGACTGGGTGGGTAGAGTGACTGGGTGGGTAGACTGACTGGGTGGGTAGTGACTGGGTGGGTAGTGACTGGGTGGGTAGTGACTGGGTGGGTAGTGACTGGGTGGGTAGACTGACTGGGTGGGTAGACTGACTGGGTGGGTAGACTGACTGGGTGGTGTAGACTGACTGGGTGGGTAGTGACTGGGTGGGTAGTGACTGGGTGGGTAGTGACTGGGTGGGTAGTGTGACTGGGTGGGTAGTGTGACTGGGTGGAGTAGACTGACTGGGTGGGTAGACTGACTGGGTGGGTAGTGACTGGGTGGGTAGTGACTGGGTGGGTAGTGTGACTGGGTGGGTAGACTGACTGGGTGGGTAGTTGGAGCAGTCTCTTACCTTCCCAGTCAGATCAGTATCTGTGTTTCTGTGTCCGTCTGTTGATGAGGGTTACACCCCCCCTCCCTCTCCCACCCTCTCCTTATCTCACCCTCTCCCCCTCTCCTTATCTCACCCTCTCCCCCCTCTCCTTATCTCACCCTCTCCCCCCCTCTCCTTATCTCACCCTCTCCCCTCTCTCTCCCCACCCTCTCCCCCTCCTCTCTCCCCCACCCTCTCCCCCCTCTCTCTCCCCCACCCTCCTCTCTCTCTCCTCCCGTCTCTCCCCCACCCCTACTCTCTCCCTCTCTCTCCCCACCCTCTCTCTCCTCTCTCTCCCTCTCTCTCCCCACCCTCTCTCTCCTCTCTCTCCCTCTCTCTCCCCCTCTCTCTCTCTCTCTCTCCTCCTCTCTCTCCCCCACCCTCTCTCTCCCCCTCTCTCTCCTCTCTCTCCCTCTCTCCTCTCTCTCCCCACCCTCTCTCTCCCCCTCTCTCTCTCTCTCTCCCCCTCTCTCTCCTCTCTCTCTCCTCTCTCTCCCCCTCTCTCCTCTCTCTCCTCCTCTCTCTCCCCCTCTCTCTCCCCCTCTCTCTCCACCCTCTCTCCCTCCTCTCTCCTCCTCTCTCCCCCTCTCTCACTCTCTCTCCTCCTCTCTCTCCCCACCCTCTCTCTCCTCCTCTCTCTCCTCTCTCTCCCCCTCTCTCCCCCCTCTCTCCTCCTCTCTCTCCCCCTCTCTCTCCTCTCTCCCTCTCTCTCCCCCTCTCTCTCCTCTCTCTCTCCCCACCCTCTCTCTCCCCCTCTCTCTCTCCCTCTCTCTCCCCCCACCCTCTCTCTCCCCCCTCTCTCTCCTCTCTCTCCCCCACCCTCTCTCTCTCCCCCCTCTCTCTCCTCTCTCTCCTCCTCTCTCTCCTCCTCTCTCTCCCCTCTCTCTCTCCCCCTCTCTCTCCCCCTCTCTCTCTCCCCCTCTCTCTCCCCCCTCTCTCTCCCCCTCTCTCTCTCCCCCTCTAACTCTGAGAACATGTTTTTCCACTGATGGCTCAGTGAGCGCCAGTGTGTTTATGTTTTAAGGTTACACACACACACACACACACACACACACACACACACACACACACACACACACACACACACACACACACACACACACTAACACACACACACACACTAACACACACACACACACTAACACACACACACACACTAACACACACACACACACACACACACACACACCCTAACACACACACTCTAACACACCCTAACACACACACCCTAACACACACACACCTAACACACACACACCTAACACACACACACACACTAACACACTAACACACACACACTAACACACACTACACACACACTAACACACACTAACACACACAAACTAACACACACACACTAACACACACTAACACACACACACTAACACACACACACTAACACACACACACTAACACACACACACACACACACACACAGTCACACACACACACACTACACACACACACACACACACACACTAACACACACACACACTAACACACACACACACTAACACACTAACACACACACACACTAACACACACACACACACTAACACACACACACACTAACACACACACTAACACACACACACTAACACACACACACACACTAACACACACACAGTCAACACACACAAACACAGTCCACACACACACACTAACACAACACTAACAAACACGAACACACACACACACTCACACACTAACACACACACACACTGACACAACACTGACACACACACACACTGACACAACACTGACACACACACACAGTCGACACACACACACAGTCGACACACACAACACACACACACAGTCGACACACACTAACACACACACATGACACACACTGACACAACACTAACACACACAAACACACACAAACACACACACACCTGGAGAACAAGTTTTGGTGGTTCTTGTGTCCCGTGAGGCAGGAGCTGTGACGGCCTCTCAGCGAACCATTCCAAGAACAGCAGATATCCACACGGCCTTTTTCTCAGCACTTTCCGTGAGCAGCTTTTGCCCAGCTAACAAAGTCCAATAAATACAATTGATGCCAAACACCCCCACCCTCCAAAAATATGCTTTTCATTCATTTATAGAAATACTCACTGCTGAGACATTACTGCCTGGTGTTACTCACTGCTGAGACATTACTGCCTGGTGTTACTCACTGCTGAGACATTACTGCCTGGTGTTACTCACTGCTGAGACATTACTGCCTGGTGTTACTCACTGCTGAGACATTACTGCCTGGTGTTACTCACTGCTGAGACATTACTGCCTGGTGTTACTCACTGCTGAGACATTACTGTCTGGTGTTACTCACTGCTGAGACATTACTGTCTGGTGTTACTCACTGCTGAGACATTACTGTCTGGTGTTACTCACTGCTGAGACATTACTGTCTGGTGTTACTCACTGCTGAGACATTACTGTCTGGTGTTACTCACTGCTGAGACATTACTGCCTGGTGTTACTCACTGCTGAGACATTACTGCCTGGTGTTACTCACTGCTGCTACATTACTGCCTGGTGTTACTCACTGCTGCGACATTACTGCCTGGTGTTACTCACTGCTGAGACATTACTGCCTGGTGTTACTCACTGCTGAGACATTACTGCCTGGTGTTACTCACTGCTGCGACATTACTGCCTGGTGTTACTCACTGCTGAGACATTACTGTCTGGTGTTACTCACTGCTGCTACATTACTGCCTGGTGTTACTCACTGCTGAGACATTACTGTCTGGTGTTACTCACTGCTGAGACATTACTGTCTGGTGTTACTCACTGCTGAGACATTACTGTCTGGTGTTACTCACTGCTGCTACATTACTGCCTGGTGTTACTCACTGCTGAGACATTACTGCCTGGTGTTACTCACTGCTGAGACATTACTGTCTGGTGTTACTCACTGCTGAGACATTACTGCCTGGTGTTACTCACTGCTGAGACATTACTGTCTGGTGTTACTCACTGCTGAGACATTACTGCCTGGTGTTACTCACTGCTGAGACATTACTGCCTGGTGTTACTCACTGCTGCTACATTACTGCCTGGTGTTACTCACTGCTGCTACATTACTGCCTGGTGTTACTCACTGCTGAGACATTACTGCCTGGTGTTACTCACTGCTGAGACATTACTGCCTGGTGTTACTCACTGCTGAGACATTACTGCCTGGTGTTACTCACTGCTGAGACATTACTGCCTGGTGTTACTCACTGCTGCGACATTACTGCCTGGTGTTACTCACTGCTGAGACATTACTGCCTGGTGTTACTCACTGCTGAGACATTACTGCCTGGTGTTACTCACTGCTGAGACATTACTGCCTGGTGTTACTCACTGCTGAGACATTACTGCCTGGTGTTACTCACTGCTGAGACATTACTGCCTGGTGTTACTCACTGCTGAGACATTACTGCCTGGTGTTACTCACTGCTGAGACATTACTGCCTGGTGTTACTCACTGCTGAGACATTACTGCCTGGTGTTACTCACTGCTGAGACATTACTGCCTGGTGTTACTCACTGCTGAGACATTACTGCCTGGTGTTACTCACTGCTGAGACATTACTGCCTGGTGTTACTCACTGCTGAGACATTACTGCCTGGTGTTACTCACTGCTGAGGACATTACTGCCTGGTGTTACTCACTGCTGAGACATTACTGCCTGGTGTTACTCACTGCTGAGACATTACTGTCTGGTGTTACTCACTGCTGAGACATTACTG
>NW_025755471.1:0-7714 GCF_021184085.1 Oncorhynchus gorbuscha
CTCACCTTTTCCCTTTGCTTGTGGACTTCTGTGCGCAACAGCGAACAAACCTTTTCAAGCCAAACCTTCATATCATGACCTCTAACCACGACACACAGCCTACATCAATTGTCAAGTCATAGTCAACATAGCTACTAGAACTAACGTGTTAGTATAAGCCCACTACAATCATGCAGTACAGTGATAAGTCAGCAGCAAGCAGTTTAGCAGTTACACTGGCGAGCCCCGGTGACAACAAATTAATAGAGCCAAAAGCTTACCTTGACTTGGAAGACTTCCAGTGTTGGATAGCCATAGTCAGCTTGCTAAAATAGCACCCTTCTCTGTTTGAGCTGGGTGTTTGAGTAGGCTAAATTAGCTAGCTGCATTTGATGCTAGCTAAGTAAGTGAAGGTGAAAAAAATATATACTATGAAATATACATAATTCTCTCTCACTCTCTCTCTCTTGCTTCGTCATTTTGGAAGAAATTAATTTGTTCAATACTGTTCAACTATTGTCTTTCTCTTTCTTTGAGTGAACTATTTACCACAATTTATGCTGAAAATGATAACTTTAATCTTTCACTATTTTTATTTTTATGAAATTCACTGAGGAGGGTAGACCTCCCCTTCCTCCTTTGAGGAGCCTCCACTATTATTGACTCTTTGTTAGTTACCTCTTCTGTTTGAGCACCAATTTTTGTTATTTCTTGTTAGGGAACATAGCATTACCATGGAGAAGAGATATCAATCACAACTGCATGTTCATGTGATTTCATTAAATCACCTGACTGTTTGGATATAATGAATAAAAGAGAACAATAGACATTCGATAATTAGTTGTCACCGTGTTAACCACAACCAACATGCTTGATCTCTGTTTAGGGGTCAGTGATCTAAAATGAGTCTGGGGCCCTGCTAAAATGAGTCTCCCTGGGGAACACGACACCAAAGCTAAGAGGTGAGATGAACATTTAAAAAAATAATTTTGGTTGGTGACTGTAACTGGTTTGGTTGGTGAATGCATTGGTGACTGTAACTGGTTTGGTTGGTGACTGCTTGGTGACTGTAACTGGTTTGGTTGGTGACTGTGTTGGTGACTGTAACTGGTTTGGTTGGTGACTGTGTTGGTGACTGTAACTGGTTTGGTTGGTGACTGCTTGGTGACTGTAACTGGTTTGGTTGGTGACTGCTTGGTGACTGTAACTGGTTTGGTTGGTGACTGTAATGGTGACTGTAACTGGTTTGGTTGGTGACTGCTTGGTGACTGTAACTGGTTTGGTTGGTGACTGCTTGGTGACTGTAACTGGTTTGGTTGGTGACTGCTTGGTGACTGTAACTGGTTTGGTTGGTGACTGCTTGGTGACTGTAACTGGTTTGGTTGGTGACTGCTTGGTGACTGTAACTGGTTTGGTTGGTGACTGCTTGGTGACTGTAACTGGTTTGGTAGGTGACTGCTTGGTGAATGTAACGGGTTTGGTTGGTGACTGTGTTGGTGACTGTAACTGGTTTGGTTGGTGACTGCTTGGTGACTGTAACTGGTTTGGTTGGTGACTGCTTGGTGACTGTAACTGGTTTGGTTGGTGACTGCTTGGTGACTGTAACTGGTTTGGTTGGTGACTGTGTTGGTGACTGTAACTGGTTTGGTTGGTGACTGCGTTGGTGACTGTAACTGGTTTGGTTGGTGACTGTGTTGGTGACTGTAACTGGTTTGGTTGGTGACTGCTTGGTGACTGTAATTGTGCTGCTGGCAACAATTTAACTATGATTTTTTGCCAACGTTTACCGAGCGTTATGACATTGGGCAGTTATTGTGTTGAGCGTTACGACATTGGGCAGTTATTATTATTATATTATATTATTATATATATTATTATTGTGTTGAGCATTACGACATTGGGCAGTTATTATTATTATATTATATTATTATATATATTATTATTGTGTTGAGCGTTACGACATTGGGCAGTTATTGTGTTGAGCGTTACGACATTGGGCAGTTATTATTATTATATTATATTATTATATATATTATTATTGTGTTGAGCATTACGACATTGGGCAGTTATTGTGTTGAGCGTTACGACATTGGGCAGTTATTGTGTTGAGCGTTACGACATTGGGCAGTTATTATTATTATATTATATTATTATATATATTATTATTGTGTTGAGCATTATGACATTGGGCAGTTATTATTATTATATTATATTATTATATATATTATTATTGTGTTGAGCGTTACGACATTGGGCAGTTATTATTATTATATTATATTATTATATATATTATTATTGTGTTGAGCGTTACGACATTGGGCAGTTATTGTGTTGAGCGTTACGACATTGGGCAGTTATTATTATTATATTATATTATTATATATATTATTATTGTGTTGAGCATTACGACATTGGGCAGTTATTGTGTTGAGCGTTACGACATTGGGCAGTTATTGTGTTGAGCATTACGACATTGGGCAGTTATTATTATTATATTATATTATTATATATATTATTATTGTGTTGAGCGTTACGACATTGGGCAGTTATTGTGTTGAGCGTTACGACATTGGGCAGTTATTATTATTATATTATATTATTATATATATTATTATTGTGTTGAGCGTTACGACATTGGGCAGTTATTGTGTTGAGCGTTATGACATTGGGCAGTTATTGTGTTGAGCATTACGACATTGGGCAGTTATTATTATTATATTATATTATTATATATATTATTATTGTGTTGAGCGTTACGACATTGGGCAGTTATTATTATTATATTATATTATTATATATATTATTATTGTGTTGAGCGTTATGACATTGGGCAGTTATTGTGTTGAGCGTTATGACATTGGGCAGTTATTATTATTATATTATATTATTATATATATTATTATTGTGTTGAGCGTTACGACATTGGGCAGTTATTATTATTATATTATATTATTATATATATTATTATTGTGTTGAGCGTTACGACATTGGGCAGTTATTATTATTATATTATATTATTATATATATTATTATTGTGTTGAGCGTTACGACATTGGGCAGTTATTATTATTATATTATATTATTATATATATTATTATTGTGTTGAGCGTTATGACATTGGGCAGTTATTATTATTATATTATATTATTATATATATTATTATTGTGTTGAGCATTACGACATTGGGCAGTTATTATTATTATATTATATTATTATATATATTATTATTGTGTTGAGCGTTACGACATTGGGCAGTTATTGTGTTGAGCGTTACGACATTGGGCAGTTATTATTATTATATTATATTATTATATATATTATTATTGTGTTGAGCGTTACGACATTGGGCAGTTATTATTATTATATTATATTATTATATATTATTATTGTGTTATTATGACATTGGGCAGTTATTGTGTTGTTACGACATTGGGCAGTTATTATTATTATATTATATTATTATATATATTATTGTGTTGAGCGTTATGACATTGGGCAGTTATTATTATTATATTATATTATTATATATATTATTATTGTGTTGAGCGTTATGACATTGGGCAGTTATTATTATTATATTATATTATTATATATATTATTATTGTGTTGAGCATTACGACATTGGGCAGTTATTGTATTAGCGTTATTTATATTATTATTATATTATATTTATTATTATATATTATTATTGTGTTGAGCGTTACGACATTGGGCAGTTATTGTGTTGAGCGTTACGACATTGGGCAGTTATTATTATTATATTATATTATTATATATATTATTATTGTGTTGAGCATTACGACATTGGGCAGTTATTGTGTTGAGCGTTACGACATTGGGCAGTTATTGTGTTGAGCATTACGACATTGGGCAGTTATTATTATTATATTATATTATTATATATATTATTATTGTGTTGAGCGTTACGACATTGGGCAGTTATTGTAGCGTTACGACATTGGGCAGTTATTATTATTATATTATATTATTATATATATTATTATTGTGTTGAGCATTACGACATTGGGCAGTTATTATTATTATATTATATTATTATATATATTATTATTGTGTTGAGCGTTACGACATTGGGCAGTTATTGTGTTGAGCGTTATGACATTGGGCAGTTATTGTGTTGAGCATTACGACATTGGGCAGTTATTATTATTATATTATATTATATATATATTATTATTGTGTTGAGCGTTATGACATTAGCTATTGTGTTGAGCGTTATGACATTGGGCAGTTATTATTATTATATTATATTATTATATATATTATTATTGTGTTGAGCGTTACGACATTGGGCAGTTATTATTATTATATTATATTATTATATATATTATTATTGTGTTGCGTTATGACATTGGGCAGTTATTGTGTTGAGCGTTATGACATTGGGCAGTTATTATTATTATATTATATTATTATATATATTATTATTGTGTTGAGCGTTACGACATTGGGCAGTTATTATTATTATATTATATTATTATATATATTATTATTGTGTTGAGCGTTACGACATTGGGCAGTTATTATTATTATATTATATTATTATATATATTATTATTGTGTTGAGCGTTACGACATTGGGCAGTTATTATTATTATATTATATTATTATATATATTATTATTGTGTTGAGCGTTATGACATTGGGCAGTTATTATTATTATATTATATTATTATATATATTATTATTGTGTTGAGCATTACGACATTGGGCAGTTATTATTATTATATTATATTATTATATATATTATTATTGTGTTGAGCGTTATGACATTGGGCAGTTATTGTGTTGAGCGTTACGACATTGGGCAGTTATTATTATTATATTATATTATTATATATATTATTATTGTGTTGAGCGTTATGACATTGGGCAGTTATTGTGTTGAGCATTACGACATTGGGCAGTTATTATTATTATATTATTATTATATTTATTATATATTATTATTGTGTTGAGCGTTATGACATTGGGCAGTTATTGTGTTGAGCATTACGACATTGGGCAGTTATTATTATTATATTATATTATTATATATATTATTATTGTGTTGAGCATTACGACATTGGGCAGTTATTGTGTTGAGCATTACGACATTGGGCAGTTATTATTATTATATTATATTATTATATATATTATTATTGTGTTGAGCATTACGACATTGGGCAGTTATTGTGTTGAGCGTTACGACATTGGGCAGTTATTGTGTTGAGCATTACGACATTGGGCAGTTATTATTATTATATTATATTATTATATATATTATTATTGTGTTGAGCGTTATGACATTGGGCAGTTATTATTATTATATTATATTATTATTATATTATTATTGTGTTATTATTAGTTATTGTGTTGAGCGTTACGACATTGGGCAGTTATTGTGTTGAGCATTATTATTATTATTATATTATATTATTATATATATTATTATTGTGTTGAGCGTTACGACATTGGGCAGTTATTGTGTTGAGCGTTACGACATTGGGCAGTTATTATTATTATATTATATTATTATATATATTATTATTGTGTTGAGCGTTACGACATTGGGCAGTTATTATTATTATATTATATTATTATATATATTATTATTGTGTTGAGCGTTACGACATTGGGCAGTTATTGTGTTGAGCGTTACGACATTGGGCAGTTATTATTATTATATTATATTATTATATATATTATTATTGTGTTGAGCGTTACGACATTGGGCAGTTATTATTATTATATTATATTATTATATATATTATTATTGTGTTGAGCATTACGACATTGGGCAGTTATTATTATTATATTATATTATTATATATATTATTATTGTGTTGAGCGTTACGACATTGGGCAGTTATTATTATTATATTATATTATTATATATATTATTATTGTGTTGAGCGTTACGACATTGGGCAGTTATTATTATTATATTATATTATTATATATATTATTATTGTGTTGAGCGTTATGACATTGGGCAGTTATTGTGTTGAGCGTTACGACATTGGGCAGTTATTATTATTATATTATATTATTATATATATTATTATTGTGTTGAGCGTTACGACATTGGGCAGTTATTATTATTATATTATATTATTATATATATTATTATTGTGTTGAGCGTTACGACATTGGGCAGTTATTGTGTTGAGCGTTACGACATTGGGCAGTTATTGTGTTGAGCATTACGTCATTGGGCAGTTATTGTGTTGAGCATTACGACATTGGGCAGTTATTGTGTTGAGCATTACGACATTGGGCAGTTATTATTATTATATTATATTATTATATATATTATTATTGTGTTGAGCGTTATGACATTGGGCAGTTATTGTGTTGAGCGTTACGACATTGGGCAGTTATTGTGTTGAGCGTTACGACATTGGGCAGTTATTATTATTATATTATATTATTATATATATTATTATTGTGTTGAGCGTTATGACATTGGGCAGTTATTGTGTTGAGCGTTACGACATTGGGCAGTTATTGTGTTGAGCGTTACGACATTGGGCAGTTATTATTATTATATTATATTATTATATATATTAGTATTGTGTTGAGCGTTACGACATTGGGCAAAGTTACATTGGACATTGGGCAGTTATTATTATTATATTATATTATTATATATATTATTATTGTGTTGAGCGTTACGACATTGGGCAGTTATTGTGTTGAGCATTACGACATTGGGCAGTTATTGTGTTGAGCATTACGACATTGGGCAGTTATTGTGTTGAGCATTACGACATTGGGCAGTTATTATTATTATATTATATTATTATATATATTATTATTGTGTTGAGCGTTACGACATTGGGCAGTTATTATTATTATATTATATTATTATATATATTATTATTGTGTTGAGCGTTACGACATTGGGCAGTTATTATTATTATATTATATTATTATATATATTATTATTGTGTTGAGCGTTACGACATTGGGCAGTTATTATTATTATATTATATTATTATATATATTATTATTGTGTTGAGCGTTACGACATTGGGCAGTTATTATTATTATATTATATTATTATATATATTATTATTGTGTTGAGCGTTACGACATTGGGCAGTTATTGTGTTGAGCGTTACGACATTGGGCAGTTATTATTATTATATTATATTATTATATATATTATTATTGTGTTAGCGTTACGACATTGGGCAGTTATTGTGTTAGCGTTACGCGTTACATTGGTTATTATTATTATATTATATTATTATATATATTATTATTGTGTTATTATGACATTGGGCAGTTATTATTATTATATTATATTATTATATATATTATTATTGTGAGCGTTATGACATTGGGCAGTTATTATTATTTATTATTATTATATTATTATTATTATATATATTATTATTTGTGTTGGCGTTATGACATTGGGCAGTTATTATTATTATATTATATTATTATACATTATTATTGTGTTGAGCGTTACGACATTGGGCAGTTATTATTATTATATTATATTATTATATTATTATTATTGTGTTGAGCGTTATGACATTGGGCAGTTATTATTATTATATTATATTATTATATATATTATTATTGTGTTGAGCGTTATGACATTGGGCAGTTATTATTATTATATTATATTATTATATATATTATTATTGTGTTGAGCGTTATGACATTGGGCAGTTATTATTATTATATTATATTATTATATATATTATTATTGTGTTGAGCG
>NW_025755472.1:0-7712 GCF_021184085.1 Oncorhynchus gorbuscha
CCCTGCTGAGGCCCTATTCTCAGGCCGCTGTCTGCTCTCTGTAACCTGCCTTGTTGTGTGACATCTGACCCTGCTGAGGCCCTATTCTCAGGCCGCTGTCTGCTCTCTGTAACCTGCCTTGTTGTGTGACATCTGACCCTGCTGAGGCCCTATTCTCAGGCCGCTGTCTGCTCTCTGTAACCTGCCTTGTTGTGTGACATCTGATCCTGCTGAGGCCCTATTCTCAGGCCGCTGTCTGCTCTCTGTAACCTGCCTTGTTGTGTGACATCTGATCCTGCTGCGTCAGTGGTGGTGGGCCGACACGATCTGTTTCCCCCTCTGATCTGCCCCCACATTTCCCCTTCCTGTTTTGGTTTGGCCTGGACGTGGCAGTGGGCAGAGGGTCACAGGTCTGGAACGGGCCAGAGAGGGAGAGAAAGGGGGTCACAGGTCTGGAACGGGCCAGAGAGGGAGAGAAAGGGGGTCACAGGTCTGGAACGGGCCAGAGAGGGAGAGAAAGGGGGTCACAGGTCTGGAACGGGCTAGAGAGGGAGAGAAAGGGGGTCACAGGTCTGGAACGGGCCAGAGAGGGAGAGAAAGGGGGTCACAGGTCTGGAATGGGCCAGAGAGGGAGTGAAAGAAATGGGGGACAGTGAAAGAGTTTGTAACACGGTCACGTTGCGAGTGAGAGAAAGACAGGGAATAAAGAGAATGAAAGGGAGGAGAGTTTAAGGAAAGCATTTGTCCCTTTTCTGATTGGGCAGAAGTTTGCAGAGAGCGAGTAGTGGAACTCTAGAGCTTTATTATAGTAAACAAAAACTCTACATAAAAGGGAAGTCAGTTTAGTCTTAAGAAAGTGTTTTATTCCAAGACTGGCAGTCATCGTCAGGCAATGCTTAGAAATAGAGATTCGACATTATAATACATTGAGTTGGATGTAATGATTTAAGTGGCTACTCAAACTGTCACTGATTTGAAGTGACATGCCCCTCGCATGACTTTCTTAGCTAAGTTTACATATTCCTCATGGAAATATTAAAGCTGCACAATCATGTCTCTCGCCTCAAGGACATTCCTCTTATAACTAATAACCAAGTAAAGTGTTTTATCTGTTAATTGTTCTTCATTCAAACCATTGGGAAAAGGGCATCAGGTTGAAGCGAAATGGCCGCAATGAGGTCAAAGACTAAAGATGCTATACATTACATAAATTCTGCTGGAATGAACTTGAAAAACAACCATTACATCACATGTTTATCCTTTGAGCATACAGTACAGTACATCTGCAGAAATATGTTGTTCGCATCGGGACAAATTCCAACTCGGGCTACAGGAATTTCCACGCATGCGTTCAATCGACCCCCCCCCCCCCCCCCCCCCCTCACAAGTTACGCAAGAATTCAAACTACAACATGTCCACGTCTCAAGTTAAACTACAACATGTCCACGTCTCAAGTTAAACTACAACATGTCCACGTCTCAAGTTAAACTACAGCATGTCCACGTCTCAAGTTAAACTACAGCATGTCCACGTCTCAAGTTAAACTACAGCATGTCCACGTCTCAAGTTAAACTACAGCATGTCCACGTCTCAAGTTAAACTACAGCATGTCCACGTCTCAAGTTAAACTACAGCATGTCCACGTCTCAAGTTAAACTACAGAATGTCCACGTCTCAAGTTAAACTACAGAATGTCCACGTCTCAAGTTAAACTACAGCATGTCCACGTCTCAAGTTAAACTACAGCATGTCCACGTCTCAAGTTAAACTACAGCATGTCCACGTCTCAAGTTAAACTACAGCATGTCCACGTCTCAAGTTAAACTACAGCATGTCCACGTCTCAAGTTAAACTACAGCATGTCCACGTCTCAAGTTAAGAGTCGGTGAATAAACCACATCAGGGAGCAGTGAGAGTAAATAGATACAGGAAGACTGTGTGACTGACGGATGAGCTCATTATTTTCTTCCAGGTCCCCCACCCTCGTCGTCTAAGAAGCCCAGGAGTCGAGGCCTGTTCCACAGCCTCTTCTGCTGCCTATGTCATGACCAGGCTGACCCCCCGCCGGTCAACAACAACGCCCCACTACTGGTGGAGGAGAACGGGACTGTCTCCAAGGTATGTCCCACTGCTCTCTTTAATGGTTCAGGGATGTTTTAGAATCTATGTTTATGGTTTGCGTAGGTCCAGGTAAATGGTCTGTGGTTTAGTTTGTATATGCAGTGTTTTTGTGTAGGTCCAGGTAAATGCTGTGGTCAAGTTTATAAATGGCTTGTTTGCGTAGGTCCAGGTAAATGCTGTCTGTGTGTTTATGATGTCATAGTGAATGTTAGAAACTCGGACGTGACTTGGTGTTGGTGTTTTTTTAAAGTCTATGTCACAGTGTAGTTTGTATTTTACATGTATCATGACAAATGTTAGTTTGTGGTTTGTGTACGTTAACTGGGTGTGTGGTTCAGGTCCAAGTCAGACCGCTGCTTCCTCAGGCCAAGTCAAAAGACGCAGGGAAGATCTGTGTTGTCATAGACCTGGATGAAACTCTGGTCCACAGCTCATTCAAGGTGAGACCAGGAACATACTACCAATTACACTAGTAATATTATAGAGTCACAATATTATATAGTCACCTCCATGAGCTCTAAAGCTATTGGTGAACTTTGATGCAATTGCTGTACCATTTAATTTGGGGTTTAGCTTTTCTTTAAAAAATGTCCTATCCTCACAAATGTTTTTGTGTGCCTTTTTGCATCTCCTGTTTTCTTTTTATGGAGAGAGATTTTTCCCCTCTTGTGAAAGCATGACATCACCAGGCAGTAATGTCCAATAGTAATGAGAAACACTCTGAGAGCGAGGAAAGAGATTGGTTTCTCCACAGTATTATTGTTGGCAGTCAGTGACATCTCTGTCATTTTTGCCACTATCACACATCCAGACTAGCTGTTTTTTAAATTCTAAATACACATGGTTACTCTCATGTATACTGCGTTTCTGGTGTTTAGGATGTCTTTTGAAGTGGTTTTGTTCAAAATAATGTATCTTTATTGTTCCCACAGCCAGTGAACAATGCTGATTTTATCATTCCCGTAGAGATCGATGGAACTGTTCATCAGGTGAGCCTATCACTGTGCATGGTGACGAGCCCAACTGTCACAGACCAATGCCACCGGCCTCTACCTTTCCATGTTAAATCCTTTAGTATTATTAAGGTATATTATGGCTCCCTACAATACTGTAGATCTGTATGTTACCAACTGCTCAGTCTGGTTCTGGACTGGGTTAGAATGGCATCTGAGGCCTTGGGTTTTCTACCACAAAAGGAACGTTGGAGTCACGCTGAGAGACTGTCACCTCCTACATGGTTCTGAAGTTGGAGCCAACAGTGTATCTTGGGCCTGGGCCTGATTCAAGTAATCCAGGATAGGTTTGTTCAGAAACCTATTCTGCATGACTTGGTTCAGGACTATGACCCTCTGCAGCAGACCACTACAAAAAAAGAAGAAGTGAAAGACTGCTCAATGCATCTGAGTGGGGGGGATGTTTTTCATTTTGTTTAAGACGAGAGGTGGAAAGATAATGTATTTGATTATTGGTTTAAACCTTAAACTTAACTTACAATGTATCCATCTAGGTGTATGTGTTGAAGCGACCTCACGTGGATGAGTTCCTTAAGAGGATGGGAGAGCTGTTTGAATGTATTCTGTTCACAGCTAGCCTGGCTAAGGTGAGGACAACGCCATGTTAAACCAGCAAATGACTCAATGCAATCAAAACAAGTTTGTTTTAAAAGGCCCATTGCTGTCAGAAACGTGATGTTTCATATTTCACTCTGTGGTTGGAATAGTGGTGTGAAAATGATAATGCCCCTTTAGTGTACGAGCTGTTTTGAAAAGACTGCCTTAAATTTCAGCCTGTTTTGGTGGGATGGAGTTTTGGCCTGCCTGGTGACATCAAAATAGTTAATAGACCAATAAGAAAGAGTTCCAAACTTCACTGCCAATAACAGAGAGCTTTCAGTTTCCCCTCCCCACTCAGACCACTCCCAAACATTCCTAGCAAAATTCTTGCTAGAGAAATTGCTCTTTTCTAAGAAGCTATTTGTTTCTTTTTGACCATTTTAATTGAAAACAATGACAGTAAGGTACTTTAATTGTTACCCATAAATGATTGGATGTGGAGAGAAACAGCTGCATTGGACCTTTAAAGGCTGGTCAAAAGCTGCAAAAGACAGGAAATCACTTGTCACTTGTTTTCCTCACCTGATACGGAGACCCCTATGTGTGTTTCTCCAGTATGCTGACCCAGTGTCAGACCTGCTGGATAAATGGGGTGCGTTCCGCGGCCGTCTGTTCCGTGAGTCGTGTGTGTTCCACCGGGGGAACTACGTGAAGGACCTGAGTCGTCTGGGCAGGGACCTGAACAAGGTCATCATCATAGACAATTCCCCAGCCTCCTACGTCTTCCACCCAGACAACGCTGTAAGAGCCACTCTCCTCCTCCTTGGCCCCCTCCTCTTTCTGTTCCTCCTTCCTTTTCAGCATCCATTACTTTAAAAACAAAGATGGCAACTTTAAAAACAAAGATGGCAAATGTTGGCAGACTGGCTTTATCAAACTTTTAGTTATGTGAAAATGTATTGCAATTAAAATTGTATAGATAGTTTCTAAATCTGTAGTTTCCTATAAACGCTTTATAAACTTTTTATGAATAATTTATAAACTATACCATTCTATGACTGAAGGACCATGGACGTCGTACCACTGGAAGGAAAGTGCCATCAGCTGTCTCTCTAGCTGCATTCTAACTAGCTCACTAGTTAATTGAAACCAGAGCCTGGCTCTCGCTGTGACGAGCTGTATGACCGACTCTGGTGCCTCACCATTGTAATGATCTCATTGTAACTACATGCATGTCTGACTCTGTCCCGTCTGTGTGTGGCTGCAGGTGCCTGTGGCGTCGTGGTTCGATGACATGGCCGACACCGAGCTCCTGGATCTAATCCCCTTCTTCGAAGGGCTCAGTAAAGTGGAGGATGTCTACACGGTGCTCAGGCAACAGAGGGATTCCAGCTAGCAGTGCTGTCAGTCACCCTACCCCTCTACTACCGCCATCTACAGGACAGACCGAGAACCGCAGCCTTAAAGCGTCTTCACACCAACCGTACACCCCTCAGCCTACCGTCCACCATATCAACCACAAGACTTTCACCGCCAAACCCACCCCTCTTCTTCAACCCTTCAGAACCATGCTAGTACTGTCCTCTATTGGGGGAAACAGAGGACTTGATCCTCCAGAACACAATCTACCATCCCTCAACCACAGATGGGCTTGTGTAGATGGATGTTGTGGGTTATAATGAGTTAGGTTTTTATACAGTGCCTTTCATCAAATGTCATTGGAGCATACAGGACAGTCAAGTAGAGGGAATCTCCCGCATTCTTCACAATGAAGAAAAAACATGTAGCAGGAAGGTAATGAGAGAGAACCCCCAGGATCCAATCAGAACGCCGGGTTGGAGTCGATATGTTTCCGGGAAGACCGAACAGTTCTAGAACTCTGTATGGAAATCAAATGACAGCTGTATGAATGGATATTTACAACTTTTAACACTTTAATGTGTTTTTAAAAAATGGTCACTTATTCCCCAAGAGACAATTTAACATTTTTAACAAGCAAAGTATTGGCTTTGTGTAAGTCAAGTGGTTTTACTTCTTTCATCACTCAGCTAGTATCATAATGACTAGCAGAATGGGCATCAGTACTTGTTAAGGGGGATGGAATTATAGAGAATGTCATTTCAGTTACTGCAGCTATCAAAACGTTCCATGTCCCTTAACCATATTTGTTTAATTTAGTTTTTTATTAAAACCATAGGAATATGTGCGATAATGTGCCAGATAACCGGTCCATTACCCTGTATAAATGTTTTCATAACAAATACAGTAGTCAGATGACTGAACTGCACCTTAATTTACAATATAATCTTTTAGGATTTTTTGGGATTACATTGTCTGTGGACTATGGACACCAACCCAGACAGACTAAATGCTCCAGCTCAGACCACAGTACCATGTACCAGTCAATGGCCTGGAAAACCCTTGGTATTCTGCAAGAGGACCTGGATATGTGTTGGGAAAACATATTTAGATTCTGTCCAGGCAAACTGTTGGTCAACGCTACATTCATGGAGGAGGGCTGGGCGACTATATTGTGAATACCTGTATGGATCCACATACCGCTATATATTTTCACAATAACAGAATTTTGATACAGTGCTAAATTAAATGAAAAGTTCTACAAATTGGACTAATTCACTGTCAGTTTTGTCCTGGTTTGGTTGAGTATAAAACCATCAGAATGGAGAAAGCCCATTTTAAATTCACAAAGAATTGATTTGTTGCCATTCTAGGTCATGTACTAATCATGAAACACATTTAGACCAAATATATTTTGTCTGTAACGCCCAGCCTTACCATGGAGGAAAGGTGTTGGGACTGTGTGTTATCCATCTGGTTTTGACAAGCACACTTCTCCCTCCTCTTACTGGAAACAGTACTTGAATACTTTCCCTTTTTCATGACCTCTTCTTAAAGGACTGCAAATACTATGCTTCTTTAGACCAGATTGTAGGATTTGGGTAGTTTGGTTTTTAAACTTCTAAGCTTCTGACACAAGGTAGGACTTTATTAATCGGTACTTACCTGGGTTTGGAACAATACAATAATTGTTATTTGTAAGTAAAAACTACGAGATGGTCTATCAGGAAGTGAACAGGAAGAGTAGTTTTAATGGATTGAGTGATGTGTATTGATTGATACTGTTTTGTGAATGCATGGGGAAAAGCCACTGTGTTGGAGTTGACTAAAGGCCTACTAAAATACCTTGTGAAATAAGATGATTCAGAGTTTAAATAACCAGTACACCCATGATAAATCTATCAGTATTAAGAAATAAAATAAAAAAATTAAACATGTTTTACTATATTTCACATTCCAACTTAAAACACAGAGAGCCTGTGTCAATCAAGTTAGATACAAAATACAATTGTTTTTTCATCTTTTCTTTTGGCAAGTGGGTTGGCCCTTTGTTAGTATTATCCAAAGGACGAACAGAAATCACTGTAGTACAAATCGAGAATGTTGTGGGCTCTAACAATGCATTAATGGATTCACACACACACATAATAGGAACTGGGCGAATCCTGGTTTGAAATTCAAGCCACCCACAGCCATTTAGATAATGTGACATCTAGATATGATTTAAACACATTTTAAATGTTTCTTTTAGTATCTCAAGGCATGATTCCTGTCATAACTCAGTAGGGATATTTACTGTCGTAGATCCAGTCCCTTTCAACTGCTTCAGGGCTGTTCCCTAGTCATTCACAGTGCTTTGGAAGAGAGCTTTCTGTCACCATGAGGACCTTGACCTATTGCTGTACCTCTTCTTCCTGTATTCAAACACTAAATAATATATGCATATATTATACACATATGTATATTTTGTTTTGCACTGTAATAAAGCAAACAAAAAATGAAATTAATATATTATGGATTATTCATGTGATTTAGGATTGAATAGCTGTAACAATTTGTGGACAGTATTTTTATCATACCAATTGTATTGTACTGTTTAATTATATCTTCCATAAATACAACATAATTATATAACCAGTGCAGGTGCTTTTGTGTTCAGGCAGTCTATCCTCAGCAACAACAAAAAGCCACGATTTGAT
>NW_025755473.1:0-7710 GCF_021184085.1 Oncorhynchus gorbuscha
GTTCCTGTATGTTTTCCTTCATCACACCATGTCCCGTTAGTCATGAGGCATACGCCCCTCCACTCTTCTTACCAGATAGATGTTTGTTTCTGTCGGGCGCGATGCGTGGAGAAACCGTTGGCTGTACCGCCCTGGATAGCAAGCCCCAGTAAGCCATAAATCTCCGTAAAGGTAGAGAACACAGTTCTCTGATATCCTCTGAATGCTACCCTTGCTCTGATTAATGGAACTCTGTTGTCGAGAGACTGACATTGGCAAGCAATACTTAGGCGCAGTGATAAGGCTCTTCGGAGTCTGACCAGAACACCGCCGCGTTTCCCTCTTTTTGAGTCGCTTCCTTGTCGCTGCATGCGATCCATTCCGTCCCGTTTGTAAGAGAACACAGATGCTGGGCGCGGAAAAACATATTTGGTCGATTCGATGGTGAGTTGACGCTGATCTTATATTCAGTAGTTCTTCTCGACTGTATGTAATGAAAACTAAGATGACCTGGGGTACTAATAAGAAATAACACGAAACAAAAAACTGCATAGTTTCCTAGAACGCGAAGCGAGGCGGCCATCTCAGTCATGCCGGATATATGATTTGATTTGAACTCCTCCTTGAACTTCAATATTGGTTTCATCAGACCAGAGAATCTGGTTTCGTCTGAGAGTCTTTAAGTTCTTGGCAACTTCATGGGATGTCTGTGACCACTACGGTGGGCTCCATTTGGCCACTTTATCGTAAAGGCCTGATTGGTGGAATGCTGCAGAAATAGTTGTGTTTGGTATTCTTCCACCTCAGAACTCTATCACTCAGGCACCATCGCCTCATCACTTTCTGACCTGGCACCTTTCCCCATTTCACCAGTCATTGTGTTATCACTGAAGAGTCTTGTATTCCAAACTCTTCCATTTGGGACTGATGAAGTATTCACGCCTTGAACCTTCACGTGAATATCATGTTCTTTCCTTAGGATCATGTCTTCATATGAGTTTATTAATGCTCAAAACCGAATAACTGAAATCCTCTAGATAGTAGAGGGGAAAACAACTGGAGAAGCGGCCACAGACTGCAGGTCGCCGGGTAGGCGCAGGCCGTAGTCAACTGAGACACCTGCTCACACGCAGCGTCTGAAGAAGGCACAAAACACGACAGGACAGGGTGATACACAATCACGGCAAAAAACACGACAGGACAGGGCGAAACGCAATTACAGCATGGAATACAAAACAAGGAACCGATGGAACAGGAACGGATCACAAAGGAATAAATAGGGAGTCTAATCAGGGGAAAGGATCGGGAACAGGTGTGGGAAGACTAAATGATGATTAGGGGAATAGGAACAGCTGGGAGCAGGAACGGAACGACAGAGAGAAGAGAGAGCGAGAGAGTGAAAGGGGGAGGGAGAGGGATAGAACCAAACAAGACCAGCAGAGGGAAACGAATAGCATGGGGAGCACAGGGACAAGACATGACAATAAATGACAAACATGACAGTACCCCCCACTCACCGAGCGCCTCCTGGCGCACTCGAGGAGGAATCCTGGCGGCAACGGAGGAAATCATCGATGAGCGAACGGTCCAGCACGTCCCGAGACGGAACCCAACTCCTCTCCTCAGGACCGTAACCCTCCCAATCCACTAGGTATTGGTGACCCCGTCCCCGAGAACGCATGTCCATAATTTTATGTACCTTGTAAATAGGTGCGCTCTCGACAAGGACGGGAGGGGGGGAGGGAAGACGAACGGGGGTGCGAAGAAAGGGCTTAACACAGGAGACATGGAAGACAGGATGGACGCGACGAAGATGTCGCGGAAGAAGCAGTCGCACAGCGACTGGATTGACGACCTGGGAGACACGGAACGGACCAATGAACCGCGGAGTCAACTTACGAGAAGCTGTCGTAAGAGGAAGGTTGCGAGTGGAAAGCCACACTCTCTGGCCGCAACAATACCTTGGACTCTTAATCCTGCGTTTATTGGCGGCTCTCACCGTCTGTGCCCTGTAACGGCAAAGTGCAGACCTCACCCTCCTCCAGGTGCGCTCACAACGTTGGACAAACGCTTGAGCGGAGGGAACGCTGGACTCGGCAAGCTGGGATGAGAACAGAGGAGGCTGGTAACCCAGACTACTCTGAAACGGAGATAACCCGGTAGCAGACGAAGGAAGCGAATTGTGAGCGTATTCTGCCCAGGGGAGCTGTTCTGCCCAAGACGCAGGGTTCCTGAAAGAAAGGCTGCGTAGTATGCGACCAATCGTCTGATTGGCCCTCTCTGCTTGACCGTTAGACTGGGGATGAAACCCGGAAGAGAGACTGACGGACGCACCAATCAAACGACAGAACTCCCTCCAAAACTGTGACGTGAATTGCGGACCTCTGTCTGAAACGGCGTCTAACGGGAGGCCATGAATTCTGAATACATTCTCAATAATGATTTGTGCCGTCTCCTTAGCGGAAGGAAGTTTAGCGAGGGAATGAAATGTGCCGCCTTAGAGAACCTATCGACAACCGTCAGAATCACAGTCTTCCCCGCAGACAAAGGCAGACCGGTAATGAAGTCTAAGGCAATGTGAGACCATGGTCGAGAAGGAATGGGGAGCGGTCTGAGACGACCGGCAGGAGGAGAGTTACCCGACTTAGTCTGCGCGCAGTCCGAACAGGCAGCCACGAAACGGCGCGTGTCACGCTCCTGAGTCGGCCACCAAAAGCGCTGGCGAATAGACGCAAGAGTGCCTCGAACACCGGGATGACCCGCTAACTTGGCAGAGTGAGCCCACTGAAGAACAGCCAGACGAGTGGAAACAGGAACGAAAAGGAGGTTACTAGGACAAGCGCGCGGCGACGCAGTGTGCGTGAGTGCTTGCTTAACCTGTCTTTCAATTCCCCAGACTGTTAACCCGACAACACGCCCATAAGGAAGAATCCCCTCGGGATCAGTAGAAGCCACAGAAGAACTAAACAGACGGGATAAGGCATCAGGCTTGGTGTTCTTGCTACCCGGACGGTAAGAAATCACAAACTCGAAACGAGCGAAAAACAACGCCCAACGAGCTTGACGGGCATTAAGTCGTTTGGCAGAACGGATGTACTCAAGGTTCTTATGGTCTGTCCAAACGACAAAAGGAACGGTCGCCCTCCAACCACTGTCGCCATTCGCCTAGGGCTAAGCGGATGGCGAGCAGTTCACGGTTACCCACATCATAGTTGCGCTCAGATGGCGACAGGCGATGAGAAAAATAAGCGCAAGGATGAACCTTATCGTCAGACTGGAAGCGCTGGGATAGAATGGCTCCCACGCCTACCTCTGAAGCGTCAACCTCGACAATGAATTGTCTAGTGACGTCAGGAGTAACGAGGATAGGAGCGGACGTAAAACGTTCTTTTAGAAGATCAAAAGCTCCCTGGGCGGAACCGGACCACTTAAAACACGTCTTGACAGAAGTAAGAGCTGTGAGAGGGGCAGCAACTTGACCGAAATTACGAATGAAACGCCGATAGAAATTAGCGAAACCTAAAAAGCGCTGCAACTCGACACGTGACCTTGGAACGGGCCAATCACTGACAGCTTGGACCTTAGCGGAATCCATCTGAATGCCTTCAGCGGAAATAACGGAACCGAGAAAAGTAACGGAGGAGACATGAAAAGAGCACTTCTCAGCCTTTACATAGAGACAATTCTCTAAAAGGCGCTGTAGAACACGTCGAACGTGCTGAACATGAATCTCGAGTGACGGAGAAAAAATCAGGATATCGTCAAGATAGACAAAAACGAAAATGTTCAGCATGTCTCTCAGAACATCATTAACTAATGCCTGAAAAACAGCTGGCGCATTGGCGAGACCGAACGGCAGAACCCGGTACTCAAAATGCCCTAACGGAGTATTAAACGCCGTTTTCCACTCGTCCCCCTCTCTGATGCGCACGAGATGGTAAGCGTTACGAAGGTCCAACTTAGTAAAGCACCTGGCTCCCTGCAGAATCTCGAAGGCTGATGACATAAGGGGAAGCGGATAACGATTCTTAACCGTTATGTCATTCAGCCCTCGATAATCCACGCAGGGGCGCAGAGTACCGTCCTTCTTCTTAACAAAAAGAACCCCGCCCCGGCCGGAGAGGAAGAAGGCACTATGGTACCGGCGTCAAGAGACACAGACAAATAATCCTCGAGAGCCTTACGTTCGGGAGCCGACAGAGAGTATAGTCTACCTCGAGGAGGAGTGGTCCCCGGAAGGAGATCAATACTACAATCATACGACCGGTGAGGAGGAAGGGAGTTGGCTCGGGACCGACTGAAGACCGTGCGCAGATCATGATATTCCTCCGGCACTCCTGTCAAATCGCCAGGTTCCTCCTGAGAAGTAGGGACAGAAGAAACGGGAGGGATGGCAGACATTAAACACTTCACATGACAAGAAACGTTCCAGGATAGGATAGAATTACTAGACCAATTAATAGAAGGATTATGACATACTAGCCAGGGATGACCCAAAACAACAGGTGTAAACGGTGAACGGAAAATCAAAAAAGAAATAGTCTCACTGTGGTTACCAGATACTGTGAGGGTTAAAGGTAGTGTCTCAAATCTGATACTGGGAAGATGACTACCATCTAAGGCGAACATGGGCGTAGGCTTATCTAACTCTCTGAAAGGAATGTCATGTTTCCGAACCCATGCTTCGTCCATGAAACAACCCTCAGCCCCAGAGTCTATCAAGGCACTACATGTAGCGCCCGAACCGGTCCAGCGTAGGTGGACCGACAAAGTAGTACAGGACTTTGATGGAGAGACTTGAGTAGTTGCGCTCACCTGTAGCCCTCCGCTTACAGATGAGCTCTGGCTTTTACTGGACATGAATTAACGAAATGTCCAGCAACTCCACAATAGAGGCACAGGCGGTTGGTGATCCTCCGTTCCCTCTCCTTATTCGAGATGCGAATCCCTCCCAGCTGCATGGGCTCAGTCTCAAAGCCAGAGGGGGAGATGGCTGCGATGCGGAGCAGGGAAACACCGTTGATGCGAGCTCTCTTCCACGAGCCCGGTGACGAAGATCTACCCGTCGTTCTATGCGGATGGCGAGAGCAATCAAAGAGTCCACATCTGAAGGAACCTCCCGGGAGAGAATCTCATCCTTAACCACAGCGTGGAGTCCCTCCAGAAAACGAGCGAGCAGCGCCGGCTCGTTCCACTCACTAGAGGCAGCAAGAGTGCGAAACTCAATGGAATAATCCGTTATGGACCGTTCACCTTGGCATAAGGAAGCCAGGGCCCTAGAAGCCTCCCCACCAAAAACTGAACGGTCAAAAACCCGAATCATCTCCTCTTTAAAGTTCTGGAAATCGTTAGAGCAAACAGCCCTTGCCTCCCAGATAGCTGTGCCCCATTCTCGAGCCCGGCCAGTGAGGAGTGAGATGACGTAAGCAACCCGAGCTCTCTCTCTAGAGTATGTGTTGGGTTGGAGAGAGAACACAATCTCACACTGCGTGAGAAAGGAGCGGCACTCAGTGGGCTGCCCGGAGTAGCAAGGTGGGTTATTAACCCTAGGTTCTGGAGGCTCGGCAGGCCAGGAAGTAACAGGTGGCACGAGACGTAGACTCTGGAACTGTCCAGAGAGGTCGGAAACCTGAGCAGCCAGGTTTTCCACGGCCTGGCGAGCAGCGGACAATTCCTGCTCGTGTCTGCCGAGCATGGCTCCTTGGATCTCGACGGCAGTGTAACGAGCGTCAGAAGTCGCTGGGTCCATTCTTTGATCGGTTCCTTCTGTTATGCAGGTGAAGGAGGACCCAAACGCGACTTAACAGAAACAGAGTTTATTAATGCTCAAAACCGAATAACTGAAATCCTCTAGATAGTAGAGGGGAAAACAACTGGAGAAGCGGCCACAGACTGCAGGTCGCTTCGGGTAGGCGCAGGCCGTAGTCAACTGAGACACCTGCTCACACGCAGCGTCTGAAGAAGGCACAAAACACGACAGGACAGGGTGATACACAATCACGGCAAAAACACGACAGGACAGGGCGAAACGCAATTACAGCATGGAATACAAAACAAGGAACCGATGGAACAGGAACGGATCACAAAGGAATAAATAGGGAGTCTAATCAGGGGAAAGGATCGGGAACAGGTGTGGGAAGACTAAATGATGATTAGGGGAATAGGAACAGCTGGGAGCAGGAACGGAACGACAGAGAGAAGAGAGAGCGAGAGAGTGAAAGGGGGTTTCAAATCATGTCCAATCAATTGAATTTACCACATGGGGACTCCAATCAAAACATCTCAAGTATGGTCAATGGAAACAGGATATATCTGAGCTCAATTTCGAGTCTCATAGCAAAGGGTCTGAATACTTATGTAAATAATGTATTTCCTTTTTTGTTTTTTTGTATAAATTAGAAAACATTCTAAAAACCTGTTTTTGCTTTGTCATTATGGGTTATTGGGTGTAGATTGATGAGGGAAAACAATCAATTTTAGAATAAGGCTGTAATGTAACAAAATATGGAAAAAGGGAAGGGGTCTGAATACTTTACGAATGCACTGTAGATGGTGCAAGTGATCAGTGCCGTTCGATATTCTGTGCAGATTATTACAGCGATTGTGAAGATCTCCAGAGACCTGTGACGACCAATACGTGCTATCTGAACCCATAAAAGTCTAAGCTGGGGGAGGGGGGGTTATACTAAGCTAAATGGAATTGTTTTAAGAAGGTCATACTAAGGATAATTTAGCTTTTTGTTTTGAATTTTAAGACCCCTTGAAGTACAAAAAATCAATAAAGATATTATTTGATAAAAATTATTATTGCTATTAAATCAAATCAAATCAGTTTATTAGTCACATTCTCTGAATACAACAGGTTTCACCTTACAGTGAAATGCTTAATTACAAGCCCTAACCAACAATGCAATTTTTAAGGAAAAAATAGGTATTAGGTAAACAATAGATAAGTAAGATAAACAATAGATAAACAGTAAAATTACAGTGGAAATAGCGAGGCTATATACTGGTGGTACCGGTACAGAGTCAATGTGCGGGGCCACCGGTTAGTCGGGCTAATTGAGGTAATATGTACATGTAGGTATAGCTAAAGTGACTATGTGTAGATGATAAACAGAGAGTAGCAGCAGTGTAAAAGAGGGGGTTGGCGGGTTGGGAGTGATGGGACACAATGCAAATTGTGGGTTTGTATTAGCCCATACAAACACATTGAATAACAGATTCACTACATGGAAGAACAGATAGCTTGGACTGTCTAAACCCTGTCTAAGCCGGGGGAGGTGGGGGGAGGGTTCTACTCAACTACTGTACTTCCATTCATTTTTTTCAACTTGGTTCCAGGGGACCTTCAGACAAGTCTTGTGAGGACTGTGGGGAAAAGCAACCAACATGTACGTGTTTGTGAAAGTCTCAGCTTTGCACAGATGCGTCACATTAGTGTGTGGCCCAACTGTTTGGACGCTACAGACAGAAGTTGGCAGATAGGCTGTACCGACTTAAGACGAGTCCCAAGACACTTGTGGGGGTCGTAGAGCAAAACAGAGAACACCACCTTTCCATAGAAGGGTCATAATAGTTTGTAGGCCAAACCGTTCGGACGCTACAGATTATTTTGTGAGAAGCTTGATTTTCGGGATGTCTCATGGTCTGAAAAACACCTCTCTACCTCAATCACCTTTCACTGCAGATGCGGAATTGCGACATAGGTGGATGTGGTGGATTGAGATG
>NW_025755474.1:0-7709 GCF_021184085.1 Oncorhynchus gorbuscha
CATTATATAGATACATTACATTACATAGATACATTATATAGATACATTACATTAAGATACATTATATAGATACATTACATTATATAGATACATTATATAGATACATTACATTATATAGATACATTACATAGATACATTACATAGATACATTATATAGATACATTACATTATATAGATACATTATATGGATACATTATATAGATACATTATATAGATACATTACATAGATACATTATATAGATACATTACATTATATAGATACATTATATAGATACATTATATAGATACATTATATAGATACATTACATAGATACATTATATAGATACATTACATTATATAGATACATTATATGGATACATTATATAGATACATTATATAGATACATTATATAGATACATTATATAGATACATTACATTATATAGATACATTATATAGATACATTATATAGATACATTATATAGATACATTACATAGATACATTATATAGATACATTACATTATATAGATACGTACATAGATACATTACATTATATAGATACATTACATTACATAGATACATTACATAGATGCATTACATTATATAGATACATTATATAGATACATTGATATATAGATACATTACATAGATACATTACATTATATGGATACATTATATAGATACGATACATAGATACATTATAGATACATTATATAGATACATTACATTATATAGATACATTATATAGATACATTACATAGATACATTACATTATATAGATACATTATATAGATACATTACATTATAGATACATTATATAGATACGTACATTACATAGATACATTACATTACATAGATACATTACATAAGATACATTGCCCATTATATAGATACATTATATAGATACATTATATAGATACATACATTATATAGATACATTACATTATATAGATACATTATAGATACATATAGATACATTACATTATATAGATACATTACATAGATACATTATATAGATACATTACATTATATAGATACATTATATAGATACATTATATAGATACATTACATTATATAGATACATTACATTATATAGATACATTACATTATATAGATACATTATATAGATACATTACATTATATAGATACATTATATAGATACATTATATAGATACATTATAGATACATTATATAGATACATTACATTATATAGATACATTATGTAGATATATTATATAGATACATTACATTATATAGATACATTATATAGATACATTACATTATATAGATATATATATAGATACATTATATAGATACATTATATAGATACATTACATTATATAGATACATTACATTATATAGATACATTATATAGATACATTACATTATATAGATACATTATATAGATACATTATATAGATACATTATATAGATACATTATATAGATACATTATATAGATACATTACATTATATAGATACATTACATTACATAGATACATTATATAGATACATTACATATAGATACATTATATAGATACATTACATTATATAGATACATTATATAGATACATTATATTACATTACATAGATACATTATATAGATACATTACATTATATAGATACATTACATAGATACATTATATAGATACATTACATTATATAGATACATTATATAGATACATTACATTATATAGATACATTATATATTGATACATTATATAATACATTATATAGATATATTACATAGATACATTATATAGATACATTATATAGATACATTACATAGATACATATAGATACATTACATAGATACATTACATTATATAGATACATTACATAGATACATTACATTACATAGATACATTATTATATAGATACATTATATAGATACATTATATAGATACATTACATAGATACATTACATAGATACATTACATTATATAGATACATTACATAGATACATTACATTATATAGATACATTACATTATATAGATACATTATATAGATACATTATATAGATACATTATATAGATACATTATATAGATACATTATATAGATATTATATAGATACATTATATAGATACATTATTATAGATACATTATATAGATACATTATATAGATACATTATATAGATACATTATATAGATACATTACATAGATACATACATTATATAGATATTATATAGATAGATACATTATATAGATACATTATATAGATACATTATATAGATTACATTATATAGATACATTACATTATATAGATACATTATATAGATACATTATATAGATACATTATATAGATACATTATATAGATACATTATATAGATACATTATATAGATACATTATATAGATACATTATATAGATACATTATATAGATACATTATATAGATACATTACATAGATACATTATATAGATATATATAGATAGATACATTACATTATATAGATACATTATATAGATATATTACATTACATAGATACATTATATAGATACATTACATAGATACATTACATAGATACATTATATAGATACATTACATAGATACATTACATAGATACATTACATAGATACATTACATAGATACATTATATAGATACATTACATTACATAGATACATTACATAGATACATTACATAGATATATTATATAGATACATTACATAGATACATTACATTATAGATACATTATATAGATACATTACATAGATACATTACATAGATACATTATATAGATACATTACATAGATACATTACATAGATACATTACATAGATACATTATATAGATACATTACATAGATACATTACATAGATACATTACATAGATACATTACATAGATACATTATATAGATACATTACATAGATACATTATATAGATACATTACATTATATAGATACATTATATAGATACATTACATTACATAGATACATTACATAGATACATTATATAGATACATTACATTACATAGATACATTATATAGATACATTATATAGATATACTACATAGATACATTATATAGATACATTATATAGATACATTACATAGATACATTACATAGATACATTACATAGATACATTACATAGATACATTATATAGATACATTATATAGATACATTACATTATATAGATACATTACATTATATAGATACATTACATTATATAGATACATTACATAGATACATTACATTATATAGATACATTATATAGATACATTATATAGATACATTACATTATATAGATACATTACATTATATAGATACATTACATTATATAGATACATTACATAGATACATTACATTATATAGATACATTATATAGATACATTATATAGATACATTATATAGATACATTATATAGATACATTACATTATATAGATACATTATATAGATACATTATATAGATACATTATGTAGATATATTATATATATTACATTATATAGATACATTATATAGATACATTACATTATATATATATACATTACATTACATAGATACATTATATAGATACATTATATAGATACATTATATAGATACATTACATTATATAGATACATTACATACATAGATACATTATATAGATACATTACATTACATAGATACATTATATAGATACATTATATTACATTATATAGATACATTATATAGATACATACATTACATAGATACATTACATTACATAGATACATTATATAGATACATTACATTACATAGATACATTATATAGATACAATATATAGATACATTACATAGATACATTATATAGATACATTACATTACATAGATACATTATATAGATATACTATAGATATATTACATAGATACATTATATAGATATATTACATAGATACATTATATAGATATATACATAGATACATTATATAGATACATTATATAGATACATTACATAGATACATTATATAGATACATTACATAGATACATTATATAGATACATTACATAGATACATTACATAGATACATTACATAGATACATTACATAGATACATTACATAGATACATTATATAGATACATTACATTATATAGATACATTACATAGATACATTATATAGATACATTACATTATATAGATACATTATATAGATACATTACATAGATACATTATATAGATACATTACATAGATACATTACATTACATAGATACATTACATAGATACATTATATAGACATTACATTACATAGATACATTACATAGATACATTATATAGATACATTACATAGATACATTACATTACATAGATACATTACATAGATACATTATATAGATACATTACATTAGATACATTATATAGATACATTATATAGATACATTACATAGATACATTATATAGATACATTATATAGATACATTATATAGATACATTATATAGATACATTATATAGATACATTATATAGATACATTATATAGATACATTATATAGATACATTATATAGATACATTATATAGATACATTATATAGATACATTATATAGATACATTACATTACATTATATAGATACATTACATTATATAGATACATAGACATTTATAGACATTACATTATATAGATACATTACATAGATACATTATATAGATACATTATATAGATACATTATATTACATAGATATTCATTATATAGATACAATATATAGATCACAGATTATATCATACAGATTACATTATATAGATACATTATATAGATACATTCATACAGATACGTTGCAGATATACATATATAGATCGTATAGATACATTACATAGATACATTACATAGATACATTATATAGATACATTTATATAGATACATTATATAGATACATTACATAGATACATTACGTATATAGATACATTATATAGATACATTACATTATATAGATACACATTACATAGATAAATTACATTATATAGATACATTACATTACATAGATACATTACATGAATACATTACATTATATAGATACATTATATAGATACATTACATTATATAAGATACATTATAGATACATTACATTATATAGGATACATTATATAGATACATTACATAGATACATTACATAGATACATTATAGATACATAGATACATTATATAGATACATTATATAGATACATTATATAGATACATTACATTATATAGATACATTACATTATGCATAGATACATTCATTATATGGATACATTATATAGATACATTACATTACATAAATACATTATATTACATTATATAGATACATTACATTATAAGATACATTTACATTATATAGATACATTATTAGATACATTATATAGATACATTACATTATATAGATACATTATATAGATACATTATATAGATACATTATATAGATACATTATATAGATACATTATATAGATACATTACATTTATATAGATACATTATATAGATACATATATGAATGCATTATATAGATGCATTATAGATACATTATATAGATACATTATATAAATTACATTATATAGATACATTATATAGATACATTACATTATATAGATACATTATATAGATACATTATATAGATACATTATATAGATACATTATATAGATACATTATATAGATACATTATATAGATACATTATATAGATACACATTATATAGATACATTACATTATATAGATACATTATATAGACACATTATATAGATACATTATATCGATGATATATAGATACATTATAGATACATTGTATAGATGCATTATATGATCATTATATAGATACATTACATTATATAGATACATTACATTATATAGATACATTATATAGATACAATACATTATATAGATACGTTATATGAATTACATTATATAGATACATTATATAGATACATTATATAGATACATTATATAGATACATTACATTACATAGATACATTACATTACATAGATACATTATATAGATACAATATATAGATACATTACATAGATACATTATATAGATACATTACATTACATAGATACATTATATAGATATACTACATAGATATATTATATAGATACATTATATAGATATACTACATAGATACATTATATAGATACAGATACATTATATAGATACATTATATATTGATACATTACATAGATACATTATATAGATATACTACATAGATACATTACATAGATACATTATATAGATACATTACATAGATACATTACATAGATACATTACATAGATACATTACATAGATACATTATATAGATACATTACATAGATACATTACATAGATACATTACATAGATACATTACATAGATACATTACATAGATACATTACATAGATACATTACATAGATACATTACATTATATAGATACATTACATTATATAGCATTACATTATATAGATACATTATATAGATACATTATATAGATACATTATATAGATACATTACATTACGATACATTACATTATATAGATACATTATATAGATACAATACATTATATAGATACATTACATAGATACATTATATAGATACATTATATAGATACATTATATAGATACATTACATTACATAGATACATTACATTATATAGATACATTACATTATATAGATACATTATATAGATACATTATATAGATACATTACATAGATACATTATATAGATACATTATATAGATACATTATATAGATACATTACATTATATAGATACATTACATAGACATTACATTATATAGATACATTATATAGATACATTACATTATATAGATACATTACATAGATAGATACATTATATAGATACATTATATAGATACATTATATAGATACATTATATAGATACATTACATTATATAGATACATTACATTATATAGATACATTATATAGATACATTATATAGATACATTATATAGATACATTATATAGCATTATATAGATACATTACATAGATACATTATATAGATACATTACATAGATACATTATATAGATACATTATATAGATACATTACATTATATAGATACATTATATAGATACATTACATTATATAGATACATTATATAGATACATTACATTATATAGATACATTACATTAATGATACATTATATACATTACATTACATAGATACATTACATAGATACATTATATAGATACATTATGTAGATACATTATGTAGATACATTACATTATATAGATACATTATATAGATACATTACATAGATACATATATACATTATATAGATACATTACATAGATACATTATATAGATACATTATATAGATACATTACATAGATACATTATATAGATACATTACTTACATAGATACATTACATAGATACATTATATAGATACATTACATTACATAGATACATTACATAGATACATTATATAGATACATTACATATATACATTACATTACATAGATACATTACATAGATACATTACATAGATACATTACATAGATACATTACATTACATAGATACATTACATAGATACATTACATAGATACATTATATATATACATTACATAGATACATTACATAGATACATTACATAGTACATACATGATACATTACATAGATACATTACATAGATACATTACATAGATACATTATAGATACATTACATTATATAGATACATTACATTATATAGATACATGCATTATATAGATACATTACATAGATACATTATATAGATACATTACATAGATACATTATATAGACTACATTACATTACATAGATACATTATATAGATACATTACATAGATA
>NW_025755475.1:0-7709 GCF_021184085.1 Oncorhynchus gorbuscha
CTCTCGTTGGCAGATTGAGCAGACCAAGGTGCAGCGTGGTAGGGTGTAGCGGCTCTCGTTGGCAGATTGAGTAGACCAAGGTGCAGCGTGGCAGGGTGTAGTGGCTCTCGTTGGCAGATTGAGCAGACCAAGGTGCAGTGTGGCAGGGTGTAGTGGCTCTCGTTGGCAGATTGAGCAGACCAAGGCGCAGCGTGGCAGGGTGTAGTGGCTCTCGTTGGCAGATTGAGCAGACCAAGGCGCAGCGTGGTAGGGTGTAGCGGCTCTCGTTGGCAGATTGAGCAGACCAAGGCGCAGCGTGGCAGGGTGTAGTGGCTCTCGTTGGCAGATTGAGCAGACCAAGGTGCAGCGTGGCAGGGTGTAGTGGCTCTCGTTGGCAGATTGAGTAGACCAAGGTGCAGCGTGGCAGGGTGTAGTGGCTCTCGTTGGCAGATTGAGCAGACCAAGGTGCAGCGTGGCAGGGTGTAGTGGCTCTCGTTGGCAGATTGAGTAGACCAAGGTGCAGCGTGGCAGGGTGTAGTGGCTCTCGTTGGCAGATTGAGCAGACCAAGGCGCAGCGTGGCAGGGTGTAGCGGCTCTCGTTGGTAGTGAGTAGAGCAAGGTGCTGCGTGGCAGGGTGTAGTGGCTCGTTGGCAGATTGAGCAGACCAAGGCGCAGCGTGGCAGGGTGTAGTGGCTCTCGTTGGCAGATTGAGTAGACCAAGGTGCAGCGTGGCAGGGTGTAGTGGCTCTTGTTGGCAGATTGGTAGACCACAGCGGGCGGGTGTAGTGGCTCATTTAGCAGATTGAGTAGACCAAGGCGCAGCGTGGCAGGGTGTAGTGGCTCTCGTTGGCAGATTGAGCAGACCAAGGTGCAGCGTGGCAGGGTGTAGTGGCTCTCGTTGGCAGATTGAGCAGACCAAGGCGCAGCGTGGTAGGTGTAGTGGCTCGTTGGCAGATTGAGCAGACCAAGGTGAGCGTGGCAGGGTGTAGTGGCTGTTGGCAGATTGAGCAGACCAAGGCGCAGGGTGTAGTGGCTCTCGTTGGCAGATTGAGCAGACCAAGGTGCAGACCAAGGTGCAGCGGGTAGGGTGTAGTGGCTCGTTGGCAGATTGAGCAGACCAAGGTGCAGCGTGGCAGGGTGTAGTGGCTCTCGTTGGCAGATTGAGCAGACCAAGGTGCAGCGTGGCAGGGTAGTGGCTCTCGTTGGCAGATTGAGCAGACCAAGGCGCAGCGTGGCAGGGTGTAGTGGCGTTGGCAGATTGAGCAGACCAAGGCGCAGCGTGGCAGGGTGTAGTGGCTCGTTGGCAGATTGAGCAGACCAAGGCGCAGCGTGGCAGGGTGTAGTGGCTCTCGTTGGCAGATTGAGCAGACCAAGGTGCAGCGTGGCAGGGTGTAGTGGCTCGTTGGCAGATTGAGCAGACCGCAGCGTGGCAGGGTGTAGTGGCTCTCGTTGGCAGATTGAGCAGACCAAGGCGCAGCGTGGCAGGGTGTAGTGGCTCGTTGGCAGATTGAGCAGACCAAGGTGCAGCGTGGTAGGGTGTAGTGGCTCGTTGGCAGATTGAGCAGACCAAGGTGCAGCGTGGCAGGGTGTAGTGGCTCTCGTTGGCAGATTGAGCAGACCAAGGCGCAGCGTGGCAGGGTGTAGTGGCTCGTTGGCAGATTGAGAGACCAAGGCGCAGTGGTAGGCGTACATTGTATTTTATTGATGACACCAAACAAAAATAACAAAGACAAAAAACAAAAGCGCCCAGTTCTATAAGGCAACAGCAACTAAACAGAAAACAAGATCCCACAAATCCCAAGTGGAAAATTACAACTTATATGTGATCCCCAATCAGAGACAACGATAGACAGCTGCCTCTGATTGGGAACCACACACACACACACACACACACACACACACACACACACACACACACACACACACACACACACACACACACACACACACACACACACACACACACACACACACACACACACACACACAGCCAAAAACAAAGAAACAGAAAACATAGATTCTTCCCACCCGAGTCACACCCTGACCGAACCAAACATAGAGAACAATGAGGATCTCTAAGGTCAAGGCGTGACACAGGGCTATTGCTTTGTTGTTTTCCAATGAAGGAGTGGGCCTTTAACCAGTTAGGTCACAGTCAGGTCATATTAGAAGAAAAATAAATGCACATCTATTTGGGCGAGGTGCTGGCTAGTGGAGTAGAAAACTTGAAAATAAAAGAGAGCTCAGATGCACAAATGTAATTACTAACATTTCGGGCCAGCCAAGCTGTCTTCATCAGGGTATAATAGTCAGGTCATAGACAGGTTATAGACAGGTTATAGACAGGTTATAGGCAGGTCATAGACAGGTAATTGGCAGGTCATAGACAGGTTATAGACAGGTTATAGACAGGTTATAGGCAGGTCATAGGCAGGTTATAGACAGGTTATAGACAGGTTATAGGCAGGTTATAGGCAGGTCATAGACATGTTATAGACAGGTTATAGGCAGGTCATAGACAGGTTATAGACAGGTTATAGGCAGGTTATAGGCAGGTCATAGGCAGGTTATAGGCAGGTCATAGACAGGTTATAGGCAGGTCATAGGCAGGTTATAGACAGGTTATAGACAGGTCATAGACAGGTTATAGACAGGTTATAGGCAGGTCATAGACAGGTTATAGGCAGGTCAGGGTCAGAGGCGTTGATAATTGTAGATGATAAATCTGTGTGTTCAAGCCACCTGTTGGAACAGTCACAGGGCTGCCTAACAGACAATGGCACCCTATGCCCTGCATAGTGCACTACTTTTGACCAGGGCCCACGGTGCACTATGTAAGGAATAGCACGCTATCTGGGACCTAGGGAGACTGACTTTGTTTGAGTTGTCCTGTCAGCCCGAGGGAACATCCGGATCAACTATGATCAAATAGCTTAGCCGCAGGGTCAAGGTAGAGGGGGCCAACTCGCCCCGCCTCCGCAATCCTCAAACTGATCATTACCTGAGAAAATAAAATAAATACGAACTTCACATTTGAAGGTAATTTTTGTTAATTTGTTCCTCTTTTCAATACATAAACACACAGAAGCTCATCCTGAGCTCCCTAAGTTATGCAGAAACTAAAAAGATACTAGTTTCTTTCATAGTCAGCAAAAAGAGGAAAACCAACCATAGCTATAATTATCTGCACTGAGACAGAGACAGAAAAGAGTCCCCACAACACAATGGATTCTAATATCTCCAGAGCCTGAGGTGGAACATTCCGGTAGTTCTGGAAGGCAGAAGGCAGAGAGGGAAAGGGGAGGGCTTCGAGTTGACAGTAAAGCTTTTCAATTATCAGAGGCCACAACCAACCCAGGTATGTCAAACAACTGTCTGTTTGTACAGGTCTAAAAGCTGTGCTGAAAAGTTCAGCTTCAACAGAGAGCCTCACTACATCCTGCTTTGAAAAACACCAAAATTAAGCTTTTGAGGGAAGAAAATGATACTCCTTCCCCTTTTCTGGGAAAAGGAAAAGCGGAAGACTTTCCAGGGATCCAGTCAATATGTCTAGTTGTCAAGTCTAATATCCTGGGTGATGGACTGAAAGACTGGGTCTTCCTACAGCTTTATGGGTCTTTGTAGTTCAAATCAAATCACATTCTATTGCTCACATTCACGTGTGTAGCAAAATGCTTGTTGTAACAGTTATAAAGATAAGCTGACTGAAAAATACTTCTCATGTTTTTTGTTGTTGTGTGGAGACAGTAGCATCCCTACTACTGTATTGACCAATCACAAGCCAGGGTCATGTTTAGTGGGGCATAACGTGCCAAAAACAGCACGCAAATGTGCATTGTTATTGGACTAGTCCAGATAAAACCTCCCCAGTTTCAAAATGTTCTCCTGTTTTGTGCCTACTGAACACGACCCTGTTTAGTCACAGCCAGGCGCCAGCCTCAATCGTTTGACATAGAGAGGTCAAAGGTCGGATACTAGGCTGCGCTGGTCTCCCATTCACACACACACACACATTACACATTAGCCACACACATTACACATACATTAACACATATATTACATATTGACATATAATACAATATATATATATACACATTACACACACACACACACACACACACATAAAGAGCCTTTATGTGCCAGCCAGCCGTAGCCAACTGGGACCAACCAGGGAGATGAGGGGTTGACTGGGTGCCACTACAGCTGTACGGTGTGTGTGTGTGTGTGTGTGTGTGTGTGTGTGTGTGTGTGTGTGTGTGTGTGTGTGTGTGTGTGTGTGTGTGTGTGTGTGTGTGTGTGTGTGTGTGTGTGTGTGTGTGTGTGTGTGTGTGTGTGTGTGTGTGTGTGTGTGTGTGTACATCCCAGTTTTCCCCCCTTGCACACGCCCATCATACATTTAAAGGGATAGGATTGGTAGAAGCATTGGCAGGAGGGAGTTTCCATTGTTAATAAATCCATGCAAGAAAGTGTACAAGTTCACACTTCAGGAGAATGGGGATGTCGCCCATGTCTCCTCCTTCTGGTACTAAGACCTCACAGCCAGGGAGGTTCTTCATCTCCTCCTTCTGGTACTAAGACCTCACAGCCAGGGAGGTTCTTCATCTCCTCCTTCTGGTACTAAGACCTCACAGCCAGGGAGGTTCTTCATGTCTCCTCATCCTGGTACTAAGACCTCACAGCCAGGGAGGTTCTCCATGTCTCCTCATCCTGGTACTAAGACCTCACAGCCAGGGAGGTTCTGGTCTAAGACCTCAAAGCCAGGATGTTCCTCATCCTGGTACTAAGACCTCACAGCCAGGGAGGTTCTCCATGTCTCCTCATCCTGGTACTAAGACCTCACAGCCAGGGAGGTTCTTCATCTCCTCATCCTGGTACTAAGACCTCACAGCCAGGGAGGTTCTTCATCTCCTCCTTCTGGTACTAAGACCTCACAGCCAGGGAGGTTCTTCATCTCCTCCTTCTGGTACTAAGACCTCACAGCCAGGGAGGTTCTTCATGTCTCCTCCTCCTGGTACTAAGACCTCACAGCCAGGGAGGTTCTTCATCTCCTCCTTCTGGTACTAAGACCTCACAGCCAGGGAGGTTCTTCATCTCCTCCTTCTGGTACTAAGACCTCACAGCCAGGGAGGTTCTTCATCTCCTCCTTCTGGTACTAAGACCTCACAGCCAGGGAGGTTCTCCATGTCTCCTCCTTCTGGTACTAAGACCTCACAGCCAGGGAGGTTCTTCATGTCTCCTCCTCCTGGTACTAAGACCTCACAGCCAGGGAGGTTCTCCTTCATCTCCTCATCCTGGTACTAAGACCTCACAGCCAGGGAGGTTCTTCATCTCCTCCTTCTGGTACTAAGACCCCACAGCCAGGGAAGATTCCTCACAGCCAGGGAGATTCTTCAATCTCCTCCTTCGGTTCTTCATCTCCTCCTTCTGGTACTAAGACCTCACAGCCAGGGAGGTTCTTCATCTCCTCCTTCTGGTACTAAGACCTCACAGCCAGGGAGGTTCTTCATGTCTCCTCATCCTGGTACTAAGAGGTCAGAGGTCAGATATAGTAAATGAGGAGGAAATCCCACTGTATCTTTGGCAGAATAACATACATGTATGAACACTGGTACTATGTAAAGTGCTTTGAGCACTGGAAACATATCAATCCAATCTATATTATTATTGTTATTGAACTGTTCAGAGAGAGTATAAGTCCTTCTGTACTATTGAGGATTATCTACTGGTACTAAGATTGAGGGGATATGTCATGTCCCTTGGTACTAAGATCAGCCAATGTATTTTCTCATATAGACTGACCACCTCCTCGCAGCAAAATAGACACTCCTGGTACAAACTACCATTCCAGTGTTTTACTTGCTATATTGTATTTACTTTGCCACCATGGAGGTTTTTTCTCCTCCTTCTTTACCTCACTTCCAGGGACCTCATTTGCTCACATTGTATATAGACTTGTTTATACTGTATTATTGACTGTATGTTTGTTTTACTCCAGTGTAACTCCTGGTACTCACAGCCAGGGAGTGCATGTCTGTATCTGTCGAACTGCTTTGCTTTATCTTGACTACAGCCAGGAGGTTCGGCCAGGTCACAGCCAGGGAGGTTCTTCATGTCTCCTCATCCTGGTTCAATAAAGGTGAAATGAGAAAATTGTAAAATCTTTCAGTGAATCTACTGGTTCAATAAAGGTGTGATTTGATAACTGAGGAGTATAAATATAATTTAGCCAAGACCCCTGTCCTGTGCAGGAATGTATTTTCATGACTGACCACTGTGTTCGCTGCTACAGGGTTGACTACAACACAGGTCTGGTAGAAGTCTGCTACATGGGTTAACCTTTAACACAGGTCTGGTAGAAGTCTGCTACAGGGCTGACTACAACACAGGTCTGGTAGAAATCTGCTACAGGGTTGACTACAACACAGGTCTGGTAGAAGTCTGCTACAGGGTTAACTACAACACAGGTCTGGTAGAAGTCTGCTACAGGGTTAACTACAACAGGTCAGGTCTGCTACAGGGTTTGTGACTACAACAGGGTCTGGAGAACTACAGGGTTGACTACAACACAGGTCTGGTAGAAGTCTGCTGTGGTGGGTTGACTACAACACAGGTCTGGTAGAAGTCTGCTACAGGGTTGACTACAACACAGGTCTGGTAGAAGTCTGCTACAGGGTTGACTACAACACAGGTCTGGTAGAAGTCTGCTACAGGGTTAACTACAACACAGGTCTGGTAGAAGTCTGCTACAGGGTTAACTACAACACAGGTCTGGTAGAAGTCTGCTACAGGGTTAACTACAACACAGGTTTGGTAGAAGTCTGCTACAAGGTTAACTACAACACAGGTCTGGTAGAAGTCTGCTACAGGGTTAACTACAACACAGGTCTGGTAGAAGTCTGCTACAGGGTTAACTACAACACAGGTCTGGTAGAAGTCTGCTACAGGGCTGACTACAACACAGATCTGGTAGAAGTCTGCTACAGGGCAGACTACAACACAGGTCTGATAGAAGTCTGCTACAGGGCAGACTACAACACAGGTCTGATAGAAGTCTGCTACAGGGCAGACTACAAACACAGGATCTGATAGAAGTTCAAGCAGGGTTGACTACAAACACAGGTCTGGTAGAAGTCTGCTACAGGTTGACTACAACACAGGTCTGGTAGAAGTCTGCTACAGGGTTGACTACAACACAGATCTGATAGAAGTCTGCTACAAGGTTTAACTACAACACAGGTCTGATAGAAGTCTGCTACAGGGCAGACTACAACACAGGTCTGATAGAAGTCTGCTACAGGGTTGACTACAACACAGGTCTGATAGAAGTCTGCTACAGGGCAGACTACAACACAGGTCTGGTAGAAGTCTGCTACAGGGTTAACTACAACACAGGTCTGATAGAAGTCTGCTACAGGGTTGACTACAACACAGGTCTGGTAGAAGTCTGCTACAGGGTTGACTACAACACAGGTCTGATAGAAGTCTGCTACAGGGCAGACTACAACACAGGTCTGGTAGAAGTCTGCTACAGGGCTGACTACAACACAGGTCTGGTAGAAGTCTGCTACAGGGCAGACTACAACACAGGTCTGGTAGAAGTCTGCTACAGGGCTGACTACAACACAGGTCTGATAGAAGTCTGCTACAGGGTTGACTACAACACAGGTCTGATAGAAGTCTGCTACAGGCTGACTACAACACAGGTCTGATAGAAGTCTGCTACAGGGCTG
>NW_025755476.1:0-7709 GCF_021184085.1 Oncorhynchus gorbuscha
AGAGCTGGAGGCAACAAGAGCTGAGCGGCGGCAATATGAGGAGCCAGCACGGCAGTACAGCAAACGAGAGGCAGCCCCAAATTTCTTTTGGGGAGGCACACGAGGTGTGGTAGCTAAGCCAGGTAGCCAGACCTGGGCTCACACTCCTCGATGCTTATGCATAAGCAGCGCGTTACTGGTCAGGCACCGTGTTATGCGGTTAAGTGCACGGTGTCGCCAGTGCGTGCCCATAGCCCGGTGCGCTATAGGGCAGCCCCGAGTGCCATGCAGTGCGGGCAGCGGCCAGGGCGTATGGTGCGCTCAGCGGTCTGGTCGCCGTCGCAGTCTTGGTCAGGTTATCCTGCGCCGGCTCTGCGTGCTGTGTCTGCCGGGCGCTGGGAGAGAGTGCAGTGCGTCCTCTGCCTGCGCTCCGGCGCTCGTGCACGGGCAAATGTGGGAGTGGATGCCTAAAGGGGAGAGGTGCAGTGTAGTAAGCACTAGATCTCCCGTGCTTACCCACAGCCCGGTTCAACCTGTGCCTGCACTCTGGAGGGTCCGGGCTAGAGTAGTTGATCCAGCCTGGGGAAGTGGTGCCAAGGTTGCGCACCAGAGCTCCAGTGCTCCCCCACAGCCCGGTCCTTCAGGCTCCTCCTAACACCAAGCCTCCTGAAGGTCTCCCCAGCCTGGTGGTTCCTGTGGCAGCCCCACGCACCAGGCTGTCTCTCTGTTTCCTCCCTGCAGGTGGTCCCGCCTGTCCGGCGCCGCTGTCGGAGCGTCCAGCCTGTCCGGCGCCGCTGCCGGAGCGTCCCGCCTGTTCCGGCGCCGCTGCCGGGAGCCCCGCCTGTCCGGCGCCGCTGCCGGAGCCCCTCCAGCCCAGAGGCGCCAGAGCCCCTCTGCCCAGAGGCTGCCAGAGCCCCTCAGCCCAGAGGCGCCAGAGCCCCCTGCCCCTCTGTCCCGAGCCCCTGCCCTCTGTCCAGAGCTTCTGCCCCTCTGTCCCGAGCTGCCCCTCTGTCCAGTGGGGTCATTGAGAGGGGTTGCCATGGTGAGAAAGCCACGGAGGCGGACAATAAGGCAGACTAAGACAATGGTGGGTCCGCGTCCGCGCCCAGAACCGCCACCGCGGACAGACGCCACCCAGACCCTCCCTATAGGTCAAGATTTTGCGGCAGGAGTCCGCACCTTTGGGGGAGGGGTACTGTCACGTTCTGACCTTTATTTCCTGTGTTTTGTATTTAGTTAGCGTATGGTCAGGGTGTGAGTTGGGTGGGCAGTCTATGTTTGTTTTTCTAGGTTTTGGGAATTTCTATAGTTTCGGCCTAGTATGGTTCTCAATCAGAGGCAGGTGTCATTAGTTGTCTCTGATTGAGAATCATACTTAGGTAGCCTGGGTTTCGCTGTGTGTTTGTGGGTGATTGTTCCTGTCTCTGTCTTTGCACCAGATAGGACTGTTTTGAGTTTTCACATTTCTTGTTTTTTGTAGTCAGTTGTTCATGTGTACCTTAACGTATTAAAAAGAACCATGGACAATTACCACGCCGCGTATTGGTCCTCTGATCCGTTTCGCCTCTCCTCTTCGGAAGAAGAGGAGGAAATTCATTACAGTACTGAGAAAAACCTTATTCTGAGAAAACCTTATTCGATGCGATATGCAACTTTTTCAGGGAAGTTATATACGCAGGCAGTTATGAAAGCAAAGGCTAGCTTTTTCAAACAGAAATTTGCATCCTGTAGCACAAACTCCAAAAGGTTCTGGGACACTGTAAAGTCCATGGAGAATAAGAGCACCTCCTCCCAGCTGTCCACTGCACTGAGGCCAGGAAACACTGTCACCACCGATAAATCCACGATAATTGAGAATTTCAATAAGCATTTTACTACGGCTGGCCATGCTTTCTTCCTGGCTACCCCTACCCTGGTCAACAGCCCTGCACCCCCACAGCAACTTGCCCAAATCTCCTCCATTTCTCCTTCACCCAAATCCAGATACATGATGTTCTGAAACAGTTGCAAAATCTGGACCCCTACAAATCAACTGGGCTAGACAATCTGGACCCTCTCTTTCTGAAATGATCCACCACTATTGTTGCAGCTGCCGTGGTCACCCCCTCTTCAAAGGGGAGACACTCTAGACCCAAATGGTTACAGACCTATATCTATCCTACCCTGCCTTTCTAAGGTCTTCGAAAGCCTAGATAACAAACAGATCACCGATCATTTTGAATCTGGTTTCCGAGCTGGTCATGGGTGCACCTCAGCCACGCTCAAGGTCCTAAATGATATCAAATCAAATCAAATTTTATTTGTCACATACACATGGTTAGCAGATGTTAATGCGAGTGTAGCGGAAATGCTTGTGCTTCTAGTTCCGACAATGCAGTGATAACCAACAAGTAATCTAACTAACAATTCCAAAACATGTTTGTCATTTATTGTCATGTCTTGTCCCTGTGCTCCCCATGCTATTCGTTTCCCTCTGCTGGTCTTGTTTGGTTCTATCCTTCTCTCTCCCCCTCCCTCTCTCACTCTGTCTCTCTCTCTTCTCTCCTGTGGTTTTCCGTTCCTGCTCCCAGCTGTTCCTATTCCCTAATCATCATTTTAGTCTTCCCACCTGTTCCGATCCTTTCCCCTGATTAGACTCTATATTTATTCCTTTGTGATCAAGTTTCCTGTTTCCGTCAGTTCCTTGTATTGTATTCACCATGCTGTGATTGGTTACGCCCCTGTCCTGTGTGTTTTTGCCGTGATTGTGTACATCACTGCACCCTGTCCTGTCGTGTTTTGTGCCTTCATCAGACGCTGCGGGTGAGCAGGGTATCTCCAGTCGACTACGGCTGCGCCTGCAGAAGCGACCTGCAGTCTGTGGCCGCTTCTCCAGATTTGTTTTCCCTCTACAAATCTAGAGGATGTCAGTTATTCCGTTTTGAACATTATTAAACTCTGTTTTCTGTTAAGTAACTTTTTGTCCTCTTTTACCTGCATGACAGAAGGAACCGACCAAGGAATGGACCCAGCGATTTCAGACGCTCGTTACACTGCCCGTCGAGTTCCAAGGAGCCATGCTCGGCAGACACGAGCAGGAATTGTCTGCTGCTTCGCCATGCCGTGAGAACCTGGCAGCTCAGGTTTCCGACCTCTCTGGACAGTTCCAGAGTCTCACGTCTCGTGCCACCTGTTACTCCCTGGCCTGCCGAGCCTCCAGAACCCAGGGTTAATAACCCACCTTTGCTACTCCGGGCAGCCCACTGAGTGCCGCTTCTTTTCACGCAGTGTGAGATTGTGTTCTCTCTCAACCCCACACATACTCTAGAGAGAGAGCTCGGGTTGCTTACGATCATTTCACTCCTTACTGGCCGGGCTCGAGAATGGGGCACAGCTATCTGGGAGGCAAGGGCTGATTGCTCTAACAGATTCCAGAACTTTAAAGAGGAGATGATTCGGGTTTTGACCGTTCAGTTTTTGGTGAGGAGGCTTCTAGGGCCCTGGCTTCCTTATGCCAAGGTGAACGGTCCATAACGGATTATTCCATTGAGTTTCGCACTCTTGCTGCCTCTAGTGAGTGGAACGAGCCGGCGCTCGGCTCGTTTTCTGGAGGACTCCACGCAGCGGTTAAGGATGAGATTCTCTCCGGAGAGTTCCTTCAGATGTGGACTCTTTGATTGCTCTCGCCATCCGCATAGAACGCGGGTAGATCTTCGTCACCGGGCTCGTGGAGAGCATCCACGGATGTTTCCTGCTCCGCATCAGAACTATCTCCTCCTCTGGCTTTGAGACTGAGCCCCAGCAGTTCGCATCTCGAATAAGGAGAGGGAACAGAGGATCACCAACCGCCTGTGCCTCTATTATGGAGTTGCTGGACATTTTGTTATTTCATGTCCAGTAAGAGGCCAGAGCCCATCAGTAAGCGGAGGGCTACTGGTGAGCGCTACTACTCAGGTCCCTTCATCTAGATCTTGTACTACTATGTCGGTCCATCTACGCTGGACCGGTTCGGGTGCTACATGCAGTGCTTTGATTGACTCTGGGGCTGAGGGTTGTTTCATGGACGAAGCATGGGCTCGGAAACATAACATTCCTTTCAGACCGTTAGACAGGCCTACGCCCATGTTTGCCTTAGATGGTAGTCATCTTCCCAGTATCAAATTTGAGACACTACCTTTAACTCTCACAGTATCTGGTAACCACAGTGAGACTATGTCTTTTTGATTTTCCGTTCACCGTTTACACCTGTTGTTTTGGGTCACCCCTGGCTTGTATGTCATAATCCTTCTATTAATTGGTCTAGTAATTCTATCCTATCCTGGAACGTTTCTTGTCATGTGAAGTGTTTAATGTCTGCCATCCCTCCCATTTCTTCTGTCCCTACTTCTCAGGAGGAACCTGGCGATTTGACAGGAGTGCCGGAGGAATATCATGATCTGCGCACGGTCTTCAGTCGGTCCCGAGCCAACTCCCTTCCTCCTCACCGGTCGTATGATTGTAGTATTGATCTCCTTCCGGGGACCACTCCTCCTCGAGGTAGACTATACTCTCTGTCGGCTCCCGAACGTAAGGCTCTCGAGGATTATTTGTCTGTGTCTCTTGACGCCGGTACCATAGTGCCTTCTTCCTCTCCGGCCGGGGCGGGGTTCTTTTTGTTAAGAAGAAGGACGGTACTCTGCGCCCCTGCGTGGATTATCGAGGGCTGAATGACATAACGGTTAAGAATCGTTATCCGCTTCCCCTTATGTCATCAGCCTTCGAGATTCTGCAGGGAGCCAGGTGCTTTACTAAGTTGGACCTTCGTAACGCTTACCATCTCGTGCGCATCAGAGAGGGGACGAGTGGAAAACGGCGTTTAATACTCCGTTAGGGCATTTTGAGTACCGGGTTCTGCCGTTCGGTCTCGCCAATGCGCCAGCTGTTTTTCAGGCATTAGTTAATGATGTTCTGAGAGACATGCTGAACATTTTTGTTTTTGTCTATCTTGACGATATCCTGATTTTTCTCCGTCACTCGAGATTCATGTTCAGCACGTTCGACGTGTTCTACAGCGCCTTTTAGAGAATTGTCTCTACGTAAAGGCTGAGAAGTGCTCTTTTCATGTCTCCTCCGTTACTTTTCTCGGTTCCGTTATTTCCGCTGAAGGCATTCAGATGGATTCCGCTAAGGTCCAAGCTGTCAGTGATTGGCCCGTTCCAAGGTCACGTGTCGAGTTGCAGCGCTTTTTAGGTTTCGCTAATTTCTATCGGCGTTTCATTCGTAATTTCGGTCAAGTTGCTGCCCCTCTCACAGCTCTTACTTCTGTCAAGACGTGTTTTAAGTGGTCCGGTTCCGCCCAGGGAGCTTTTGATCTTCTAAAAGAACGTTTTACGTCCGCTCCTATCCTCGTTACTCCTGACGTCACTAGACAATTCATTGTCGAGGTTGGCGCTTCAGAGGTAGGCGTGGGAGCCATTCTATCCCAGCGCTTCCAGTCTGACGATAAGGTTCATCCTTGCGCTTATTTTTCTCATCGCCTGTCGCCATCTGAGCGCAACTATGATGTGGGTAACCGTGAACTGCTCGCCATCCGCTTAGCCCTAGGCGAATGGCGACAGTGGTTGGAGGGGCGACCGTTCCTTTTGTCGTTTGGACAGACCATAAGAACCTTGAGTACATCCGTTCTGCCAAACGACTTAATGCCCGTCAAGCTCGTTGGGCGTTGTTTTTCGCTCGTTTCGAGTTTGTGATTTCTTACCGTCCGGGTAGCAAGAACACCAAGCCTGATGCCTTATCCCGTCTGTTTAGTTCTTCTGTGGCTTCTACTGATCCCGAGGGGATTCTTCCTTATGGGCGTGTTGTCGGGTTAACAGTCTGGGGAATTGAAAGACAGGTTAAGCAAGCACTCACGCACACTGCGTCGCCGCGCGCTTGTCCTAGTAACCTCCTTTTCGTTCCTGTTTCCACTCGTCTGGCTGTTCTTCAGTGGGCTCACTCTGCCAAGTTAGCGGGTCATCCCGGTGTTCGAGGCACTCTTGCGTCTATTCGCCAGCGCTTTTGGTGGCCGACTCAGGAGCGTGACACGCGCCGTTTCGTGGCTGCCTGTTCGGACTGCGCGCAGACTAAGTCGGGTAACTCCCCTCCTGCCGGTCGTCTCAGACCGCTCCCCATTCCTTCTCGACCATGGTCTCACATTGCCTTAGACTTCATTACCGGTCTGCCTTTGTCTGCGGGGAAGACTGTGATTCTGACGGTTGTCGATAGGTTCTCTAAGGCGGCACATTTCATTCCCCTCGCTAAACTTCCTTCCGCTAAGGAGACGGCACAAATCATTATTGAGAATGTATTCAGAATTCATGGCCTCCCGTTAGACGCCGTTTCAGACAGAGGTCCGCAATTCACGTCACAGTTTTGGAGGGAGTTCTGTCGTTTGATTGGTGCGTCCGTCAGTCTCTCTTCCGGGTTTCATCCCCAGTCTAACGGTCAAGCAGAGAGGGCCAATCAGACGATTGGTCGCATACTACGCAGCCTTTCTTTCAGAAACCCTGCGTCTTGGGCAGAACAGCTCCCCTGGGCAGAATACGCTCACAATTCGCTTCCTTCGTCTGCTACCGGGTTATCTCCGTTTCAGAGTAGTCTGGGTTACCAGCCTCCTCTGTTCTCATCCCAGCTTGCCGAGTCCAGCGTTCCCTCCGCTCAAGCGTTTGTCCAACGTTGTGAGCGCACCTGGAGGAGGGTGAGGTCTGCACTTTGCCGTTACAGGGCACAGACGGTGAGAGCCGCCAATAAACGCAGGATTAAGAGTCCAAGGTATTGTTGCGGCCAGAGAGTGTGGCTTTCCACTCGCAACCTTCCTCTTACGACAGCTTCTCGTAAGTTGACTCCGCGGTTCATTGGTCCGTTCCGTGTCTCCCAGGTCGTCAATCCTGTCGCTGTGCGACTGCTTCTTCCGCGACATCTTCGTCGCGTCCATCCTGTCTTCCATGTCTCCTGTGTTAAGCCCTTTCTTCGCACCCCCGTTCGTCTTCCCTCCCCCCTCCCGTCCTTGTCGAGAGCGCACCTATTTACAAGGTACATAAAATTATGGACATGCGTTCTCGGGGACGGGGTCACCAATACCTAGTGGATTGGGAGGGTTACGGTCCTGAGGAGAGGAGTTGGGTTCCGTCTCGGGACGTGCTGGACCGTTCGCTCATCGATGATTTCCTCCGTTGCCGCCAGGATTCCTCCTCGAGTGCGCCAGGAGGCGCTCGGTGAGTGGGGGGTACTGTCATGTTTGTCATTTATTGTCATGTCTTGTCCCTGTGCTCCCCATGCTATTCGTTTCCCTCTGCTGGTCTTGTTTGGTTCTATCCTTCTCTCTCCCCCTCCCTCTCTCACTCTCTCGCTCTCTCTTCTCTCTGTCGTTCCGTTCCTGCTCCCAGCTGTTCCTATTCCCCTAATCATCATTTAGTCTTCCCACACCTGTTCCCGATCCTTTCCCTGATTAGACTCCCTATTTATTCCTTTGTGATCCGTTCCTGTTCCGTCGGTTCCTCGTATTGTATTCACCATGTTGTGATTGCGTTTCGCCCTGTCCTGTCGTGTTTTTGCCGTGATTGTGTATCACCCTGTCCTGTCGTGTTTTGTGCCTTCATCAGACGCTGCGTGTGAGCAGGTGTCTCAGTCGACTACGGCCTGCGCCTACCCGAAGCGACCTGCAGTCTGTGGCCGCTTCTCCAGTTGTTTTCCCCTCTACAAATCTAGAGGATGTCAGTTATTCCGTTTTGAAC
>NW_025755477.1:0-7707 GCF_021184085.1 Oncorhynchus gorbuscha
TCACAGCCATTACACTCTGTTTTAAAGTCACCATTGGCCTCATGGTGAAATCCTCCTTAGCGGCTTCCTTCTTCTCCGTCAACTGAGTTAGGAAGGACACCTGTATCTTTGTAGTGATTGGGTGTATTGATACACCATTCAAAAGTGTAATTAATAACTTCAACATGTTCAAAGGGATATTCAATGTCTGTTTATTTTTCCCCATCTACCATTAGGTGGCGTTTGCGAGGCATTGGAAAACCTCCCTGGTCTTTGTGGTTGAATCTGTGTTTGAAATTCACTGCTCGACTGAGGGACTATACAGATAATTGTATGCGTGGGGTACAGAGACTAGGTTGAAATGTTAAACACTATTGTACACATTGTGACTTGTTAAACAAATGTTTACTACTGAACTTATTTCGGCTTGCCATAACAAAGGAGTTGAATACTTATTGACTCAAGACATTTCAGCTTTTTTTAAATAATAATAATAATTTCAAAAACACCATTCCACTAGGAACAGTGGGTTAACTGCCTGACATTATACAAAATCTCAATTAGATCCATTTAAAATTCAGACTGTAATATAACAATGTGGGAAAAGGCAAGGGGTGTGAATACTGAAGGCACTATATATTATATAAACATCCTCCACTCCTGTCAAGGCAGTGAATATAATATGTGGATTGGTTTGATGCTTGCTAATTGGTGACGTTAATGCTCAGTAGTATTATCGCAGTGTGTTGTCTCTCTCTCTTCTCTGGTCAGTGTTCTCCGTGGCCTGATGCCTACATCAGCTCTCCCCAGACAGCTGGCCCCTCTTTCTCCTCTACACCGCTCTCCACATACACTGCCTCCTCTGTACCTGACAGGTAGGCCCGTGTGTGAGAGTAAGAAAATTCTGTGTGGACATAGTGAGATAATGCTGACTGTGACTGTTGTATTCCAGTGGCCCCTCGTCGCCCAATCACCAGACAGACCCTGTCAGCCAAGTCGTCACAGAGGTTAGTATACATCACACACACGGACGTGTCTCAAATCCTGTAAAAACTTCTCATTTAACAAAAGCCTCCAGTTTAGGTTGTATTTATGTTGAAATTCATTGTTATCCCCCCCAACACACCCTCTTCTCTTTCTCTATATCCCTCTCTCTAGCAGCTCAGTCCTACGGCTACCATCAAGGAGGCTCAGAAGTGGCTTGTCAAGAACCGCTTCAACACATATGCACGACTCTTCTCCCACTTCTCAGGTACACACACACTCTTCGTATTATGTAGGTTATTTTATAGGAGTTATTAAAGTGAACCTGTTGTAATGTCATCCAGAGGTGGCGCTCCTAGTGGCTGGGGACTTGAACTTCTTATGGCTGCAATCCCGTTAACAGGAGCGATATATGATAACAGCCAGTCAAAGTGTAGGGCACCATTTTCAAAACATCAAAAATCTCATAATTAAAATTCCTCAAACATACATGTATCTCATACCATTTTTAAAGCTATTGTTACGTTACATTTACTAGTTCCAAAAATGTGTCACAATAGCCGCCATGTTGACGTCAACATAAACAAGAAATTCATGATAAATATTCCCTTACCTTTGATGATCTACATCAGAAAGCACTCCAGGAATCCCAGGTCCACAATAAATGTTTGTTTTGTTAGATAATGTCCGTTATTTATGTCCAAATACCTTCTTTTGTTATCGCATTTGGTATACATATCCAAATGCTCATTCTAGTCAGCATTACGTTGGACAAAAACTTCAAAAAGTTATTTTACAGGTCGAAGAAACATTTCAAACTAAGTACAGAATCAATTATTAGGATGTTTTTAACATTTAGCTTCAATAAAGTTCCAACCGGAGTATTCCTATTTGTCTTCATGAGCAATGGAACGCAAGTGAATACCATGAGGAATGCGCGTGATCAGAAAATGGCTGACTGCCAGACATCTGATAGCAGAATCTATCATTCACTCCCACAACACCATATAAGTCTTATTAAAATTTATATTGATGGTTGACATCTAGTGGAACCCCAAAGCAGTGCAACATCATTAATATTTCAAGGGGATTTCATTGGGGACTCTGAATACATTTACATTTAAGTCATTTAGCAGACGCTCTTATCCAGAGCGACTTACAAATTGGATACATACAAAGCTCAGATTTCTAACTTCCTATTTTGATTTCTCCTAAAGGATTTTGCTTGCCATATGAGTTCTGTTATACTCAGACGACATTCAAACAGTTTTAGAAACCTTTGTGTTTTCTATCAATACTAATAATAATAATATGCATATATTAGCAACTGAGACCGAGGAGCATGCCATTTACTTTGGGCAACTTATTCATCCAAGCTACTCAATACTGCCCCCAGCCATAAGAAGTTAATGCAGGGTAACTTAAATCAGTTTTACCTAATTTCTATCAGCATGTTAAATGTGCAACCAGAGGAAAAAAATTCTAGACCACCTTCACTCCACACAGAGAGACGTGCAGAGCTCTCCCTGCCCTCCATTTGGCAAATCTGACCATAACTCTATCCTCCTGATTCCTGCTTACCAGCAAAAATGAAAGCAGGAAGCACCAGTGACTCAATCAATAAAAAAAGTGGTCATATGAAGCAGATGCTAAACTACAGGACTGTTTTGCTAGCACAGACTGGAATACGATGGCATTGAGGAGTACACATCAGTCATTGGCTTTATCAATAAGTGCATCGAGGATGTCGTCCCCACAGTGACAGTACGTACATACCCCAACCAGGATCAATTGATTACAGGCAACGTCTGCACTGAACTAAAGGGTAGAGCTGCCTCTTTGAAGGAGCGGGACTCTAACCTGGAAGCTTATAAGAAATTCCGCTATGCCCTCCGACGAACCATCAACCAGGCAATGCGTCAATACAGGACTAAGATCAAATTGTACTACACCGGCTCCGGCAGCTCGTCTGATGTGGCAGGGCTTGCAAACTATTACAGACTACAAAGGGAAGCACAGCCGAGAGCTGCCCAGTGACATAAGCCTACCAGGCAGGCCCAACAACTGCTCGCATCGAGGCAAGGAACACTGAAGCATGCAATGAGAGCATCGGCTGTTCCAGGCGACTGTGTGTGTGATCACGCTCTCCGCAGCCGACGTGAGTAAGACCTTTAAACAGGTCAACATTCACAAGGCCAAAGGGTCAGACTGATTACCAGGACGTGTACTCCGAGCATGCAATGACCAACTGGCAAGTGTCTTCACTGACATGTTCAACCTCTCCTTGTCTGTAATACCAACATGTTTCAAGCAGACCACCATAGTCCATGTGCCCAAGAACACAAAGGTAACCTGCCTAAATGTCTACCGACCTGTAGAACTCATGTCTGTAGCCATGAAATACTTTGAAAGGTTGGTCATGGCTCACATCAACACCGTTATCCCAGAAACCCTAGGACCCACTCCAATTTGCATACCGCCCCCAACAGATCCACAGATGATGCAATCTCTATTGCACTTCACATTGCCCTTTCCCACTTGGACAAAATAAACACCTATGTGAGAATTCTGTTCATTGACTACAGGTCAGTGTTCAACACCATATTCCCTCAAAGCTCATCACTAAGCTAAAGACCCTGGGACTAAACACTTCCCTCCAACTGGATCCTGGACTTCCTGACTGGCTACCCCCAGGTGGTAAGGGTGGGTAATAATCCATCCGCCATGCTGATCCTCAACACGGGGGTCCCTCAGGGTGCGTGCTCAGTCTCCTCCTGTACTCCTGATGACTGCACGACTCAACACCATCGTTAAGTTTGCAGGCGACACAACAAGCCTGATCACTGACAACAATGAGACTTCCTATAGGGAGGAAGTCAGAGACCTGACCGTGTGGTACAAGGACATCAACCTCTCCCTCAATGTAACCAAGACTAAGGAGATTATTGTGGACTACAGGAAAAGGAGGTCCGAGCACTCCCCCATTCTCATCGACGGGGCTATAGTGGAGCAGGTTGAGAGCTTCAAGTTCCTTGACATCCACAACACAAACGAACTAACGTGGTCCAAGCACACCAAGACAGTTGTGAACAGGGCATGACAAAACCTATTCCCCTCAGGAGACTGAAAAGATTTGGCATGCGCCCTGAGATCCTCTAATGGTTTTACAGCTGCACCATCGAGAGCATCCTGACGCATCACTGCCTGGTATGGCAACTCTAGTGCGTACTGCCAAGTACATCACTGGGGCCAAGCTTCCTGCCATCCAGGACCTCTATACCAGGCGGTGTCAGAGGAAGGCCCTAAAAATGGTCAGACTCCAGCCTACCTAGTCAGACTGTTCTCTCTGCTACCGCATGGTAAGCAGTACCGGAGCGCCAAGTCTAGGTCCAATAGGCTTCTAAACATATTCTACCCCCAAGCCATAAGACTCCCAGACTATTTGCATCCCCCCCCACACTGCTACTACTTTCTGTTAACTTCCGGCGCCGACTGAGATGGCCGCCTCGCTTCGCGTTCCTAGGAAACTATGCAGTTTTTTGTTTTTTTACGTGTTATTTCTTACATTAGTACCCCAGGTCATCTTAGGTTTCATTACATACAGTCGAGAAGAACTACTGAATATAAGATCAGCGTCAACTCACCATCAGTACGACCAAGAATATGTTTTCCGCGACGCCGAATCCCGTTCTGCCTTACAAACAGGACAACGGAATGGATCGCATGCAGCGACCCAAGGAAACGACTCCGAAAAAGAGGAAACGGCGGTGTTCTGGTCAGACTCCGAAAAAGGGCACATCGCGCACCACTTCCAGTATTCTTCTTGCCAATGTCCAGTCTCTCGACAACAAGGTTGATGAAATCCGAGCAAGGGTGGCATTCCAGAGGGACATCAGAGACTGCAACGTTCTTTGCTTTACGGAGACATGGCTTACTGGGAAAACGCTATCGGGCGGTGCAGCCAACGGGTTTCTCCACGCATCGCGCCGACAGAAACAAACATCTCTCTGGTAAGAAGAGTGGCGGGGGCGTATGCCTCATGACTAACGGGACATGGTGTGATGAAGGAAACATACAGGAACTCAAATCCTTCTGTTCACCTGATTTAGAATTCCTCACAATCAAATGTAGACCGCATTATCTTCCAAGAGAATTCTCTTCGATTATAATCACAGCTGTATATATCCCCCCCAAGCAGACACATCGATGGCTCTGAACGAACTTTATTTAACTCTTTGCAAACTGGAAAACATTTATCCGGAGGCTGCATTCATTGTAGCTGGGGATTTTAACAAAGCCAATCTGAAAACAAGACTCCCTAAATTTTATCAGCATATCGATTGCGCAACCAGGGGTGGTAAAACCTTGGATCATTGTTACTCTAACTTCCGCGACGCATATAAGGCCCTGCCCCCCCCCTTTCGGGAAAGCTGACCACGACTCCATTTTGCTGATCCTGCCTACAGGCAGAAATTAAAACAAGAGGCTCCCACGCTGAGGTCTGTCCAACGCTGGTCAGACCAAGCTGACTCTACACTCCAAGACTGCTTCCATCACGTGGACTGGGACATGTTTCGTATTGCGTCAGATGGGAATATTGACGAATACGCTGATTCGGTGTGCGAGTTCATTAGAACGTGCGTCGAAGATGTCGTTCCCATAGCAACGATAAAAACATTCCCTAACCAGAAACCGTGGATTGATGGCAGCATTCGCGTGAAACTGAAAGCGCGAACCACTGCTTTTAATCAGGGCAAGGGGTCTGGCAACATGACTGAATACAAACAGTGCAGCTATTCCCTCCGTAAGGCTATTAAACAAGCTAAGCGTCAGTACAGAGACAAAGTGGAATCTCAATTCAATGGCTCAGACACAAGAGGCATGTGGCAGGGTCTAGAGTCAATCACGGACTACAAGATTAAATCCAGCCCAGTCACGGACCAGGATGTCTTGCTCCCAGGCAGACTAAATAACTTTTTTGCCCGCTTTGAGGACAATACAGTGCCACTGACACGGCCTGCAACGGAAACATGCGGTCTCTCCTTCACTGCAGCCGAGGTGAGTAAGACATTTAAACGTGTTAACCCTCGCAAGGCTGCAGGCCCAGACGGCATCCCCAGCCGCGCCCTCAGAGCATGCGCAGACCAGCTGGCCGGTGTGTTTACGGACATATTCAATCAATCCCTATACCAGTCTGCTGTTCCCACATGCTTCAAGAGGCCGCCATTGTTCCTGTTCCCAAGAAAGCTAAGGTAACTGAGCTAAACGACTACCGCCCCGTAGCACTCACTTCCGTCATCATGAAGTGCTTTGAGAGACTAGTCAAGGACCATATCACCTCCACCCTACCTGACACCCTAGACCCACTCCAATTTGCTTACCGCCCAAATAGGTCCACAGACGATGCAATCTCAACCACACTGCACACTGCCCTAACCCACCTGGACAAGAGGAATACCTATGTGAGAATGCTGTTCATCGACTACAGCTCGGCATTCAACACCATAGTACCCTCCAAGCTCGTCATCAAGCTCGAGACCCTGGGTCTCGACCCGCCCTGTGCAACTGGGTACTGGACTTCCTGACGGGCCGCCCCCAGGTGGTGAGGGTAGGCAACAACATCTCCTCCCGCTGATCCTCAACACGGGGGCCCCACAAGGGTGCGTTCTGAGCCCTCTCCTGTACTCCCTGTTCACCCACGACTGCGTGGCCACGCACGCCTCCAACTCAATCATCAAGTTTGCGGACTGACACAACAGTGGTAGGCTTGATTACCAACAACGACGAGACGGCCTACAGGGAGGAGGTGAGGGCCCTTGGAGTGTGGTGTCAGGAAAATAACCTCACACTCAACGTCAACAAAACTAAGGAGATGATTGTGGACTTCAGGAAACAGCAGAGGGAACACCCCCTATCCACATCGATGGAACAGTAGTGGAGAGGGTAGCTAGTTTTAAGTTCCCTCGGCATACACATCACAGACAAACTGAATTGGTCCACTCACACTGACAGCGTCGTGAAGAAGGCGCAGCAGCGCCTATTCAACCTCAGGAGGCTGAAGAAAGTCGGCTTGTCACCAAAAGCACTCACAAACTTCTACAGATGCACAATCGAGAGCATCCTGGCGGGCTGTATCACCGCCTGGTACGGCAACTGCTCCGCCCTCAACCATAAGGCTCTCCAGAGGGTAGTGAGGACTGCACAACGCATCACCGGGGCAAACTACCTGCCCTCCAGGACACCTACACCACCCGTTGTTACAGGAAGGCCATAAAGATCATCAAGGACATCAACCACCGAACCACTGCCTTGATGTAAATATATCACTAGCCACTTTAAACAATGCTACCTTATATAATGTTACTTACCCTACATTATTCATCTCATATGCATATGTATATACTGTACTCTACATCATCGACTGCATCCTTATGTAACACATGTATCACTAGCCACTTTAACTATGCCACTTTGTTTACTTTGTCTACACACTCATCTCATATGTATATACTGTACTCGATACCATCTACTGTATGCTGCTCTGTACCATCACTCATTCATATATCCTTATGTACATGTTCCTTATCCCCTTACACTGTGTATAAGACAGTAGTTTTGGAATTGTTAGTTAGATTACTTGTTGGTTATCACTGCATTGTCGGAACTAGAAGCACAAGCATTTCGCTACACTCGCATTAACATCTGCTAACCATGTGTATGTGACAAATAAAATTTGATTTGATT
>NW_025755478.1:0-7706 GCF_021184085.1 Oncorhynchus gorbuscha
CATTAACCAACCAGTCATTATCATCCATTAATAATCAGTCATTATCTAGTCCATTAACCAACCAGTCATTATCCTAATCACATTAACCAACCAGTCATTATTCTAGTCACATTAACCAACCAGTCATTATCCTAGTCACATTAACCAACCAGTCATTATCCTAGTCACATTAACCAACCAGTCATTATCCTAGTCATGTTAACCAACCAGTCATTATCCTAGTCACATTAACCAAATCATCATTATCCTAGCCACATTATCCAACCAGTCATTATCCTAGTCACATTAACCAACCAGTCGTTATCCTGGTCACATTAATCAACCAGTCATTATCCTAGTCACAATAACCAACCAGTCATTATCCACATTAACCAAACAGTCACATTAACCAACCAGTCATTATCCTAGTCACATTAACCAACCAGTCGTTATCCTAGTCACATTATCCAACCAGTCGTTATCCTAGTCACATTAACCAACCAGTCATTATCCTAGTCACATTAACCAACCAGTCGTTATCCTAGTCACATTAACCAACCAGTCGTTATCCTAGTCACATTAACCAACCAGTCATTATCCTAGTCACATTAACCAACTAGACATTATCCTAGTCACATTAACCAACCAGTCATTATCCTAGTCACATTAACCAACTAGACATTATCCTAGTCACATTAACCAACCAGTCATTATCCTAGTCACATTAACCAACCAGTCATTATCCTAGTCACATTATCCACGATAGTTTCTGCAGGTTTAGCTCCCTCTGTATCCTGTAAAAACATCCTAATCTGCCACCTTGTCAGCGTATCAAAAAATATAAATATATACAATTGAAATGTCATAAAAGAATGAGAGATCTCCTCCAGAAGTCTGAGGCTAAATCTTAAATTGATATTTCCATCCCTGTCCGAGGATCCCATGCTCGTATGCGCAGTGTGCGTTTTAGAATGGCTTTTTCCCCCCAAAATACGCCTTCCGCCATATTCATACAAAAAAAAAATATTTCACCTTTATTTAACCAGGTAGGCTAGTTGAGAACACCTTTATTTAACCAGGTAGGCTAGTTGAGAACACCTTTATTTAACCAGGTAGACTAGTTGAGAACACCTTTATTTAACCAGGTAGGCTAGCTGAGAACACCTTTATTTAACCAGGTAGACTAGTTGAGAACACCTTTTATTTAACCAGGTAGGCTAGTTGAGAACACCTTTATTTAACCAGGTAGGCTAGTTGAGAACACCTTTATTTAACCAGGTAGGCTAGTTGAGAACACCTTTATTTAACCAGGTAGGCTAGTTGAGAACACCTTTATTTAACCAGGTAGGCTAGTTGAGAACACCTTTATTTAACCAGGTAGGCTAGTTGAGAAAACCTTTATTTAACCAGGTAGGCTAGTTGAGAACACCTTTATTTAACCAGGTAGGCTAGTTGAGAACACCTTTATTTAACCAGGTAGGCTAGTTGAGAACACCTTTATTTAACCAGGTAGGCTAGTTGAGGACACCTTTATTTAACCAGGTAGGCTAGTTGAGAACACCTTTATTTAACCAGGTAGGCTAGTTGAGAACACCTTTATTTAACCAGGTAGGCTAGTTGAGAACACCTTTATTTAACCAGGAGGCTAGTTGAGAACACCTTTATTTAACCAGGTAGGCTAGTTGAGAACAAGTTCTCATTTACATCTGCGACCCGGCCAAGATAAAGCAAAGCAGTGTGACACAAACAACAACACATAAGTTACACATGGAGTACAGTCAAGTAATCGTACAGTCAAATAACACAGTAGAAACTGAAGGAAGTCTATATACAATGAGGGGTCTATATACAGTGAGGGGTCTATATACAGTGAGGGTCTATATCCAGTGAGGGGTCTATATCCAGTGAGGGGTCTATATACAGTGAGGGGTCTATATACAGTGAGGGGTCTATATACAGTAAGGGGTTTATATCCAGTGAGGGGTCTATATCCAGTGAGGGGTCTATATACAGTGAGGGGTCTATATACAGTAAGGGGTTTATATCCAGTGAGGGGTCTATATACAGTGAGGGGTCTATATACAGTGAGGGGTCTATATACAGTGAGGGGTCTATATCCAGTGAGGGGTCTAAATACAGTAAGGGGTCTATATACAGTGAGGGGTCTATATCCAGTGAGGGGTCTATATCCAGTGATGGGTCTATATCCAGTGAGGGGTCTATATCCAGTGAGGGGTCTATATACAGTGAGGGGTCTATATCCAGTGAGGGTCTATATCCAGTGATGGGTCTATATCCAGTGAGGGGTCTATATCCAGTGAGGGGTCTATATACCGTGAGGGGTCTATATACAGTGAGGGGTCTATATCCAGTGAGGGGTCTATACCCAGTGATGGGTCTATATCCAGTGAGGGGTCTATATCCAGTGAGGGTCTATATCCAGTGAGGGGTCTATATACAGTGAGGGGTCTATATCAGTGAGGGTCTATATCCAGTGAGGGTCTATATAGTGAGGGTCTAATACAGTAGGGTCTATATACAGTGAGGAGTCTAGGGTCTATATCCAGTAAGGGGTCTATATACAGTGAGGGGTCTATATACAGTAAGAGGTGTATATCAGTGAGGGGTCTATATCCAGTAAAGGGGTCTATATACAGTGAGGGTCTATATACAGTGAGGGTCTATATCCAGTGAGGGTCTATATACAGTGAGGGGTCTATATCCAGTGAGGGTCTATATCCCAGGGGTCTATATACAGTGAGGGGTCTATATCCAGTGAGGGTCTATATCCAGTGATGGGTCTATATCCATATCCAGTGAGGGGTCTATATCCAGTGAGGGTCTATATACAGTGAGGGTCTATATCCAGTGAGGGGTCTATATACAGTGAGGGTCTATATCCAGTGAGGGTCTATATCCAGTGAGGGGTCTATATCCAGTGAGGGTCTATATCCAGTGAGGGGTCTATATACAGTGAGGGGTCTATATACAGTGAGGGGTCTATATCCAGTGAGGGGTCTATATCCAGTGAGGGTCTATATCCAGTGAGGGTCTATATACAGTGAGGGGTCTATATACAGTGAGGGTCTAGTGTCTATATCCAGTGAGGGGTCTATATACAGTGAGGGGTCTATATACAGTGAGGGTCTATATACAGTGAGGGGTCTATATCCAGTGTCTATATCAGTGAGGGGTCTATATACGGGGTCTATATACAGTAATAGGAGGGGTCTATATACAGTGAGGGGTCTATATCCAGTGAGGGGTCTATATCCAGTGAGGGGTCTATATACAGTGAGGGTCTATATCCAGTGAGGGTCTATATCCAGTCTATATCCAGTGAGGGGTCTATATCCAGTGAGGGGTCTATATCCAGTGAGGGGTCTATATCCAGTGAGGGTCTATATCCAGTGAGGGGTCTATATCCAGTGTGTGAGGGTCTATATCCAGTGAGGGTCTATATCCAGTGAGGGTCTATATCCAGTGAGGGGTCTATATCCAGTGAGGGGTCTATATCCAGTGAGGGTCTATATCCAGTGAGTGAGGGGTCTATATCCAGTGAGGGTCTATATCCAGTGAGGGGTCTATATCCAGTGAGGGGTCTATATCCAGTGAGGGGTCTATATCCAGTGAGGGGTGGGCACATAAATGCACTTCGCTGGACCTAAAATGTGAAGAAATAATAGTTTAGCAACATTTTAAAGTAAAAAATCTGATCTGTTTCATCAGCCTTATAAATTGGTCCTGGAGTAAACCTCCACTACACAACTTTGATTCACACCATGGAGGATTAATAAGAAATGAGAGTACTGACAAATAAGTGGGTATACGATGTATACCAGCGTATGTTCCTCCACTACAATACTGGTAAACGTCCTTGGGAGTACGTTGTCAGTTGGCTTTTCAATATGTTCCTCCACTACAATACTGGTAAACGTTTTCAAGTTGGCTTTCCACAGTAAATGATCGTATCCTTCCTGTTTGGCCATGTCCGGGGGTGTCCTCGGAATGGGCCACAGTGTCTCCCGACCCCTCCTGTCTCAGCCTCCAGTATTTATGCTGCAGTAGTTTATGTGTCAGGGGGCTAGGGTCAGTTTGTTATATCTGGAGTACTTCTCCTGTCCTATTCGGTGTCCTGTGTGAATTTAAGTGTGCTCTCTCTAATTCTCTCTTTCTCTCTTTCTTTCTCTCTCTCGGAGGACCTGAGCCCTAGGACCATGGCTCAGGACTACCTGACACGATGACTCCTTGCTGTCCCCAGTCCACCTGGCCGTGCTGCTGCTCCAGTTTCAACTGTTCTGCCTTATTATTATTGGACCATGCTGGTCATTTATGAACATTTGAACATCTTGGCCATGTTCTGTTATAATCTCCACCCGGCACAGCCAGAAGAGGACTGGCCACCCCACATAGCCTGGTTCCTCTCTAGGTTTCTTCCTAGGTTTTGACCTTTCTAGGGAGTTTTTCCTAGCCACCGTGCTACTACACCTGCATTGCTTGCTGTTTGAGGTTTTAGGCTGGGTTTCTGTACAGCACTTTGAGACATCAGCTGATGTACGAAGGGCTATATAAGTACATTTGATTTGATTTGATGGTCCTCACACATGGGCCACGGGTAACTTCTACTTGACGTTCTATGTTGATATTGTACATGTGATATTGTAGCTCAGTGACTTGACACTAATTCTCTGTTGTTGTTGTTTTTTTACAGATTCTGTCAGAACAGGACAAGGCGTATTGTTGTGTTTCGACTCAACTTTATGGATAAGGCGACAATGTTTTTGGGTTGAATGTTTTTTGGGTCAGGGGGGTAAGTTTGCCCCCGTGTCTTCTGACTGGTTGAGGATAGACATGTCTATTTCTGTCAGTTTTCCCGTGACTCCTCTGCAGGTGTAACAGACTAACACTAGTTGGTTAGGGGAATATCTGTCATGACTTTCCACCAAAGGGTTCCTGTTTCACCACACTGCTGTGTTCAAACCTTACATATTCATATTCATCACTTTGACTCTTTTTATTACATTTTTTATGAAGTAACTTGGGATCATGTAGCCACACTACTCAGAGCTGATTTCAAGCAGGGGGAGTAAACATTTCAAACTTCGCCGTGTCCTCAACTGCTTGTATAAAATCTGTATAAAATGCCCCCCCCCCCCACCCGTATTGACAAGAGACTAGTGTCTCTAACTCTGATGCCTCGTACCATAGATAAGATTAGACAAAAAAAAACAGAGATATGTTTTTTTCTTACGGTCTCATCAAGTGGAAAAATACATCAGGAACAAATGTCCCCTTTCGATGCCAGGCATTGTTCTACGTCTAACCTTTGTTCTCTGTGATACCAGTCACAATGAAAGGTTAGCCTCAGACTTTCCGGAGGACATCTCTCATTTCTTTTAATCACATTTTAAATAAATATATATATATATATTTATTTTTGATACAGTGACAAGAGCGGCACACTAAGGATGTTGTTACGGGATACAGAAGAAGCTTTTAGGAAGAGAACAAAACTATTTTTTAGTTTTCATAATTAATTCAATGTCTCAGAATAAGTTCGCCCTGGATGTGGCGTGTGAAGACTAAATAAAATAAGAAACTTTTTGAGTTTCATCAATAGAAAAGAAAACGTAGGAATGCATGATAGAGCATGGATGCATTATTTAGTGGCAGGCAAGACAGAGACACTACTCTCTCAGTAGAGGACGTTCATATGAAGATACTGGATATATATATGAAGGCAGGCAAGACAGAGACACTACTCTCTCAGTAGAGGACGTTCATATGAAGAAACTGGATATATATTTGAAGGCAGGCAAGACAGAGACACTAATATAATCTCTCAGTAGAGGACGTTCATATGAAGATACTGGATATATATTTGATTGGTGTGTGGCAAGTGGCTTGGAGGGCTTGAAGTGTTGACAAGTGGTTTAATTTTCCTGCCACCACTAGCAAGTCAACAGAACTCCCAAATGACCCCATGAAGTCAGGCCCTATTGTGAAGTCAGGCTCTATTGTGAAGTCAGGCCCTATTGTGAAGTCAGGCCCTATTGTGAAGTCAGGCCCTATTGTGAAGTCAGGCTCTATTGTGAAGTCAGGCCCTATTGTGAATTCAGGCTCTATTGTGAAGTCAGGCTCTATTGTGAAGTCATGCTCTATTGTGAAGTCAGGCTCTATTGTGAAGTCAGGCCCTATTGTGAAGTCAGGCCCTATTGTGAAGTCAGGCTCTATTGTGAAGTCGGGCTCTATTGTGAAGTCAGGCCCTATTATGAAGTCAGGCCCTATTGTGAAGTCAGGCCATATTGTGAAGTCAGGCTCTATTGTGAAGTCAGGCTCTATTATGAAGTCAGGCCCTTGCTACTGAGCATATGTGACCTTCGGCCTTTGGCTCACTCTTCCAACACAACAGCAACAACACAAACAAGTAGAGTTGTGAGAGGATCCGCCTCCCTGCTTGCTTACTCAGCGGCCGCGAAGTACAGGCAGGCGTGCCCTCACGAGGAACGCATCATCAGGTATGCATGTTGTGGTTGGCTGTGGACAGGGGCCGTGCCCTTGTGGACAGATAAGGAAGTGATTGCACGTCGGGGAATTCGAGAGACAAGGACACCAGGACTGACTAGCCTCTTCGCACGCCACTGACAACTGCTCAGGGGATGTTAAATACACATCAGTCTGACGCCTGGGCCTCTTGATTTAATACTCAGCTGAGGGGAGGGCGAGAGGGAGGGAGCAAGGGAGAGGGCCGGCATTGTAATGAGGTTAGCAGAACTTGCTCGTATCGTTAAAAGGTGGCTGGTGGTCAGTACGGGAGGAACCTCCAGCTTGTCCTGGTTGTAAAGGTCTTGTCACTAGTTAACATCTTGACCTGGGGGACTAACAGAGAGAGTGGGTTATGTGGTAACGTTGGATTACACAGTGCTACATCACTGACTGACACACAACCTGACAATGGCTTACACATGTGTTACACACTAGATAGTTAGATGTCAGACCATGTTACACACATCATAACTAGATAGTTAGATGTCAGACCATGTTACACACATCATAACTAGATAGTTAGATGTCAGACCATGTTACACACTTCATAACTAGATAGGTAGATGTCAGACCATGTTAGACACATCATAGCTAGATAGTTAGATGTCAGACCATGTTACACACATCATAACTAGATAGTTAGATGTCAGACCAAGTTACACACTTCATAACTAGATAGAGTTAGATGGATTTACAGAACATATGTTTTTTTTAAATTAAGTAAAAGAATAATGAATATTTGGTTCAATCTGGCCTACTTGCAAATATTTTCCACATTGATTAGTTGGATAAAGAATTCAAGCAGTAGCTCCAGCATAGACAAAGACTATACTTGGATACCGATCATAACAGAACACAGTCTACTTGGATACCGATCATAACAGAACACAGTCTACTTGGATACCGATCATAACAGAACACAGTCTACTTGGATACCGATCATAACAGAACACAGTCTACTTGGATACCGATCATAACAGAACACAGTCTACTTGGATACCGATCATAACAGAACACAGTCTACTTGGATACCGATCATAACAGAACACAGACTACTTGGATACCGATCATAACAGAACACAGTCTACTTGGATACCAATCATAACAGAACACAGTCTACTTGGATACCGATCATAACAGAACACAGTCTACTTGGATACCGATCATAACAGAACACACTC
>NW_025755479.1:0-7706 GCF_021184085.1 Oncorhynchus gorbuscha
CATCCGCCCGCGAAGGTTTTACGCCCCTGGATGATCTTGATTTGTTATTGTGAACCGCCCGCAGACCGCAGCAAGCCGGCAGCCCGCAGATCTTTTACACGCACCAATACTACATTTCCCACAATGCAACGGGGTGACGCAACGAGCAGTAGGCTGCTTCATTTCAATATTTATTGGCACAGCAGTTGTCAGCATCACAGTAAAATTAACTTTCAGATACCCATCAAAAATGGCAAACGGAAGGTGGACACTGAGAACCGGGGTTTCAAACAAGGTGGGAGTCGGAGTATTTGTTCACGGGAGGTAGCTGGAAAACCTGTGTGTCTTCTGTGTGGAGAAAGTGTGGCGGTACTGAAAGAGTATAATCTGAGACGACATTATGAAACGAAACACGCGGACAAAAACAAGAATATGGACATGGAACAAAGGCTACAAAAGGCAGAGGAATTAAAACGAGGCCTCAAATCTCGACAGGCTCTGTTCAAAAAAGCCAAATCACAAGGCCAGGCTGCTGTCAAGGCCAGTTTTATTTTGGCAGAAGAGATCGCTAAATCAGCCCGGCCATTTACGGAGGGGGATTTCATCAAAACTGCATGATTAAAGTTTGTGAAGTTTGCCCAGAAAAAAGGCAACTCTTTTTAAATGTGAGTCTGAGCAGAAACACCATTGCCGAGAGAGTAGACCAGTTGTCCATCAATCTAAAAGAGCAGCTTGTGAAAAGGGAAAAGATTTCATTTGCATATTCCTTGGCTGTGGATGAGAGCAATTCCACATTCTGACATTGCCCAGTTGTCAATTTTCATCCGCGGAGTGGACTCCAGCCTAAGCTTGACAGAGGAGTTTTTGGCTTTACGTCCTATGCATGGCACAACTACGGGGCATGATTTGTATGAAGAGGTGTCAAGATGTGTAAATGAGATGGAGCTGCCTTGGGAAAACTCGCGGGTTTGACAACCGACGGAGCACCTGCGATGTGTGGACACAGGAGCGGACTGGTGGAGAAGATACGGGAAAAGATGCAAGAGGAAAACGCGACAGGTGAGCTGACAGCTTATCATTGTATCATACACCAGGAAGCGCGAGCGGTAAAGCCTTGAAAATGGAGCATGTAATGAGCATCATCACGCGCACAGTTAACTTTATCAGAGCCAAAGGTTTGAATCACCGCCAGTTCAAGGCATTTCTGACGGAGTTAGAAACGGAGCATGGTGATTTGCCTTATCACACAGAGGTGCGATGGCTAAGCCAGGGAAAGGTGCTTCAAAGATGTTTCGAGCTTCGTGAGGAGATTTGTCTGTTCTTGGACAGCAAAGGGAAAGACACAACACAACTCCGAGACGAAATGTTTCTGTGTGAAATGGCTTTTCTGTGTGACATTACGAGTCATCTGAATGCAATGAACTTGCAGCTGCAGGGTCGGGATCGTGTCATCTCTGATATGTACAGTACAGTGAAGGCATTTAAAACCAAACTGGACTGATGGGAAATTGCTATTATTGCGGAAAGAAAATTTGAGCCACTTTCCCAGCTGCCAGACCATAGAAAGAGAAGGCTCTACCAGTGCCGTTCCCGGTTTCCGCATTTAATGTTTGGCTGATAAAATAGGTTTGCTTTTTGTCTGCTGATTAAAGATTACTGACAGAGCCGAAAATTTGCTGATTTAAGCACATAAAAAGTTAGGTTTTTAGGAACTAGGTTCACTAGACTAACCCATTTGCTGTTGACGTGGAAAGCTCACCACCAAACCTCCAAATGGAGTTGATTGATCTCCAATGCAATGATGCACTGAGGGCAAAATATGAACCTTATGGCATGTGGGTGCTGCGAAGTATCGGTGACTATTTCCTCCCTGTACTTTATGCCCCAGCTGCTTTTGCTTATCCAGGCTGCTCAAGCGTTGTCTATGTTTGGCAGAGTCATTTGTGTGAACAACTGTTTTCTTTGATGAACTTGAACAAAACATCACACAGAAGTCGAATTACTGCTGAACACCTCCACTCAATTCTGAGGATTTCCTCAGCTTAGAGCATTAGCCCGAACATTTTTGAAAGTAAATTTACAATCATAAGGCATAATTCCACTCTGTAATGACGAGAACAGACTGGAGACTCGATCAAGAACTGCAGGTTGCCTCGGGAAGGCACTTGAACGTAGCAGACTCAGACACCTGCTCACCACGCAGCATCTGAGGGAAACACGACACGACAGGGCGATACACAGACACAGCACGGTGAACAATAGACAAGGATCCGACAGGGCAGAAACGGAAAACAAGGGGAGAAATAGGGACTCTAATCAGGGAAAAGGATAGGGAACAGGTGTGGGAAGACTAAATGATTGATTAGGGGAATAGGAACAGCTGGGAGCAGGAACGGAACGATAGAGAGAAGAGAGAGAGGAAGGGAGAGAGAAAAAGGGGAACGAACCAAAAAGACCAGCAGGGGGAAAATGAACAGAGGGAAAAGCAAAATGACAAGACAATCTAAGACAAAACATGACAGTACCCCCACTCACCGAGCGCTCCTGGCGCACTCGAGGAGGAATCCTGGCGGCAACGGAGGAAATCATCAATAAGTGAACGGTCCAGCACGTCCCGAGACGGAACCCAACTCCTCTCCTCAGGACCGTAACCCTCCCAATCCACTAGGTATTGGTGACCCCGTCCCCGAGAACGCATGTCCATGATCCTACGTACCTTGTAAATAGGTGCGCTCTCGACAAGGACGGGGGGGGGAGGGAAGACGAACGGGGTGCGAAGAAAGGGCTTGACACAGGAGACATGGAAGACAGGATGGACGCGACGAAGATGTCGCGGAAGAAGCAGTCGCACAGCGACAGGACGACCTGGGAGACACGGAACGGACCAATGAACATGGAGTCAACTTACGAGAAGCTGTCGTAAGAGGAAGGTTGCGAGTGGAAAGCCACACTCTCTGGCCGCAACAATACCTTGGACTCTTAATCCTGCGTTTATTGGCGGCTCTCACAGTCTGTGCCCTGTAACGGCAAAGTGCAGACCTCACCTCCTCCAGGTGCGCTCACAACGTTGGACAAACGCTTGAGCGGAGGGAACGCTGGACTCGGCAAGCTGGGATGAGAACAGAGGAGGCTGGTAACCCAGACTACTCTGAAACGGAGATAACCCGGTAGCAGACGAAGGAAGCGAATTGTGAGCGTATTCTGCCCAGGGGAGCTGTTCTGCCCAAGACGCAGGGTTTCTGAAAGAAAGGCTGCGTAGTATGCGACCAATCGTCTGATTGGCCCTCTCTGCTTGACCGTTAGACTGGGGATGAAACCCGGAAGAGAGACTGACGGACGCACCAATCAAACGACAGAACTCCCTCCAAAACTGTGACGTGAATTGCGGGCCTCTGTCTGAAACGGCGTCTAACGGGAGGCCATGAATTCTGAACACATTCTCGATGATGATTTGTGCCGTCTCCTTAGCGGAAGGAAGTTTAGCGAGGGGAATGAAATGTGCCGCCTTAGAGAACCTATCGACAACCGTAAGAATCACAGTCTTCCCCGCAGACAAAGGCAGACCGGTAATGAAGTCTAGGGCGATGTGAGACCATGGTCGAGAAGGAATGGGGAGCGGTCTGAGACGACCGGCAGGAGGAGAGTTACCCGACTTAGTCTGCGCGCAGTCCGAACAAGCAGCCACGAAACGGCGCGTGTCACGCTCCTGAGTCGGCCACCAAAAGCGCTGGCGAATAGACGCAAGAGTGCCTCGAACACCGGGATGACCAGCTAACTTGGCAGAGTGAGCCCACTGAAGAACAGCCAGACGAGTGGAAACAGGAACGAAAAGGAGGTTACTAGGACAAGCGCGCGGCGACGCAGTGTGCGTGAGTGCTTGCTTAACCTGTCTTTCAATTCCCCAGACTGTCAACCCGACAACACGCCCATAAGGAAGAATCCCCTCGGGATCAGTAGAAGCCACAGAAGAACTAAACAGACGGGATAAGGCATCAGGCTTGGTGTTTTTGCTACCCGGACGGTAAGAAATCACAAACTCGAAACGAGCGAAAACAACGCCCAACGAGCTTGACGGGCATTAAGTCGTTTGGCAGAACGGATGTACTCAAGGTTCTTATGGTCTGTCCAAACGACAAAAGGAACGGTCGCCCTCCAACCACTGTCGCCATTCGCCTAGGGCTAAGCGGATGGCGAGCAGTTCGCGGTTACCCACATCATAGTTGCGCTCAGATGGCGACAGGCGATGAGAAAAATAAGCGCAAGGATGAACCTTATCGTCAGACTGGAAGCGCTGGGATAGAATGGCTCCCACGCCTACCTCTGAAGGCCAACCTCGACAATGAATTGTCTAGTGACGTCAGGAGTAACGAGGATAGGAGCGGACGTAAAACGTTCTTTTAGAAGATCAAAAGCTCCCTGGGCGGAACCGACCACTTAAAACACGCCTTGACAGAAGTAAGAGCTGTGAGAGGGGCAGCAACTTGACCGAAATTACGAATGAAACGCCGATAGAAATTAGCGAAACCTAAAAAGCGCTGCAACTCGACACGTGACCTTGGAACGGGCCAATCACTGACAGCTTGGACCTTAGCGGAATCCATCTGAATGCCTTCAGCGGAAATAACGGAACCGAGAAAAGTAACGGAGGAGACATGAAAAGAGCACTTCTCAGCCTTCACGTAGAGACAATTCTCTAAAAGGCGCTGTAGAACACGTCGAACGTGCTGAACATGAATCTCGAGTGACGGTGAAAAATCAGGATATCGTCAAGATAGACAAAAACAAAGATGTTCAGCATGTCTCTCAGAACATCATTAACTAATGCCTGAAAAACAGCTGGCGCATTGGCGAGACCAAACGGCAGAACCCGGTACTCAAAATGCCCTAACGGAGTGTTAAACGCCGTTTTCCACTCGCCCCCTCTCTGATGCGCACGAGATGGTAAGCGTTACGAAGGTCCAACTTAGTAAAGCACCTGGCTCCCTGCAGAATCTCGAAGGCTGATGACATAAGGGGAAGCGGATAACGATTCTTAACCGTTATGTCATTCAGCCTCGATAATCCACGCAGGGGCGCAGAGTACCGTCCTTCTTCTTAACAAAAAGAACCCCGCCCCGGCCGGAGAGGAAGAAGGCACTATGGTACCGGCGTCAAGAGACACAGATAAATAATCCTCGAGAGCCTTACGTTCGGGAGCCGACAGAGAGTATAGTCTACCCCGAGGAGGAGTGGTCCCCGGAAGGAGATCAATACTACAATCATACGACCGGTGAGGAGGAAGGGAGTTGGCTCGGGACCGACTGGAAGACCGTGCGCAGATCATGATATTCCTCCGGCACTCCTGTCAAATCGCCAGGTTCCTCCTGAGAAGTGGGGACAGAAGAAATGGGAGGGATGGCAGACATTAAACACTTCACATGACAAGAAACGTTCCAGGATAGGGATAGAATTACTAGACCAATTAATAGAAGGATTATGACATACTAGCCAGGGATGACCCAAAACAACAGGTGTAAAAGGTGAACGAAAAATCAAAAAAGAAATAGTCTCACTGTGGTTACCAGATACTGTGAGAGTTAAAGGTAGTGTCTCAAATCTGATACTGGGAAGATGACTACCATCTAAGGCAAACATGGGCGTAGGCTTGTCTAACTGTCTGAAAGGAATGTCATGTTTCCGAGCCCATGCTTCGTCCATGAAACAACCCTCAGCCCCAGAGTCAATCAAGGCACTGCATGTAGCACCCGAACCGGTCCAGCGTAGATGGACCGACATAGTAGTACAGGATCTAGATGAAGAGACCTGAGTAGTAGCGCTCACCAGTAGCCCTCCGCTACTGATGAGCTCTGGCCTTTTACTGGACATGAATTGACAAAATGTCCATCAAATCCGCAATAGAGGCACAGGCGGTTGGTGATCCTCCGTTCCCTCTCCTTGGTCGAGATGCGAATACCTCCCAGCTGCATGGGCTCAGTCTCTGAGCCAGAGGAGGGAGATGGTTGCGATGCGGAGCAGGGAAACACCGTTGACGCGAGCTCTCTTCCACGAGCTTGGTGACGAAGATCTACCCGTCGTTCTATGCGGATGGCGAGAGCAATCAAAGAGTCCACACTGGAAGGAACCTCCCGAGAGAGAATTCATCTTTGACCACTGCGTGGAGTCCCTCCAGAAAACGAGCGAGCAGCGCCGGCTCGTTCCAGTCACTAGAGGCAGCAAGAGTGCGAAACTCTATAGAGTAATCCGTTATGGATCGATCACCTTGGCATAGGGAAGCCAGGGCCCTAGAAGCCTCCCTACCAAAAACTGAACGGTCAAAAACCCGAATCATCTCCTCTTTAAAGTTCTGGTAATTGTTTGAACAATCAGCCCTTGCCTCCCAGATAGCTGTGCCCCACTCTCGAGCCCGGCCAGTAAGGAGTGAAATGACGAAGCAACCCGAGCTCTCTCTCTAGAGTATGTGTTGGGTTGAGAGAGAACACAATATCACACTGCGTGAGAAAGGAGCGGCACTCCGTGGGCTGCCCGGAGTAGCAAGGTGGGTTATTAACCCTAGGTTCCGGAGGCTCGGCAGGCCAGGAAGTAACAGGTGGCACGAGACGAAGACTCTGGAACTGTCCAGAGAGGTCGGAAACCTGAGCGGCCAGGTTCTCCACGGCATGGCGAGCAGCAGACAATTCCTGCTCGTGTCTGCCGAGCATGGCTCCTGGATCTCGACGGCAGTGTTACGAGCGTCTGAAGTCGCTGGGTCCATTCTTTGGTCGGATCCTTCTGTTATGCAGGTGAATGAGGACCCAAAAGCGACTTGGCGAAAACAGAGTCTTTAATCCAGTAAAGTAAATTTACAATCATAAGGCATAATTCCACTCATAATGACGAGAACAGACTGGAGACTCGATCAAGAACTGCAGGTTGCCTCGGGAAGGCACTTGAACGTAGCAGACTCAGACACCTGCTCACCACGCAGCATCTGAGGGAAACACGACACGACAGGGCGATACACAGACACAGCACGGTGAACAATAGACAAGGATCCGACAGGGCAGAAACGGAAAACAAGGGGAGAAATAGGGACTCTAATCAGGGGAAAGGATAGGGAACAGGTGTGGGAAGACTAAATGATTGATTAGGGGAATAGGAACAGCTGGGAGCAGGAACGGAACGATAGAAGAGAAGAGAGAGTGAGAGAAGGGGAGAGAGAGGGAAAAGGGAAAGAACCAAAAAGACCAGCAGGGGGAAAATGAACAGCATGGGAAGCACAGGGACAAGACATGATAATAAATGACAAACATGACAGTTTTGTATGTTTCAATCCAATTATATTTTTAAAAAATATTTCAGTTGAGTGGATGATAGAAAATTGCTATTATTGTTTTTTTCTTTGAAGTAAATTTAGCCCACTTTTGCTAAAATAGAAAATATAGGCTACTGATGGTGCCTTGAATACCGGTTTTTCATTATAATGTTCATGTTATGGGGATTTTTATATAAAGGAAATTTGTCTTTGTGTCTGTTGAAAATTAAAGATTACTGACAGAGCCATAAGAAAATATTGCTTTATTTATCTGATCATATTGAACATATTTGTTAGGTTTTCAGTAGGTTCAATTAGGTTCACTAGACTATATGCGCTATTTAAAAATTTTCAATGAACATTCGAACAGTCCGGCCCTCGGCTTGTAGCTAAATTTTTTATTTGGCCCTCCGTCCATTTGACTTTGACACCCCTG
>NW_025755480.1:0-7704 GCF_021184085.1 Oncorhynchus gorbuscha
ATCGGAAATCAGTATTTTGGGCGCTGATTTTAAAATTGAAAATTGAAAAATTATACCTTTATTTAACTAGGCAAGTCAGTTTAAGAACAAATTCTTCTTTTCAATGACAGCCTGTGAACGGTGGGTTAACTGACTTCTTCAGGGGCAGAATGACAGATTTTCACCTTTTCAGCTCGGGGGAACCAATCTTGCAACCTTACAGTTAACTAGTCCAATGCTCTAACCACCTGCACTCCACAAGGAGCCTGCCTGTTACGCGAATGCAGTAGAAGCCAAGGTAAGTGGCTAGCTAGCATTAAACTTATCTTATAAAAAACAATCAATCATAATCACTAGTTATCTACACATGGTTGATATTTCTAGTTTATCTAGCGTGTCCTGTGTTGCATATAATGGATGCAACGCTGGGGGATGATAACAAAAGGGCATGTGAAAAAAGCACAATCGTTGGACGACTGTCCCCAACCATAAACACCGACACCTTTCTTAAGATCAATACCCAGAAGTAGATATTTTTTAACCTGCATATTTAGCTAAAAGAAATCCTGGTTAGCAGGCAATATTAACCAGATGAAATTGTGTCATTTTTCTTGTGTTCATTGCACGCAGAGTCAGGGTATATGCAACAGTTTGGGCTGCCTGGCTCATTGCGAACTAATTTGCCAGAATTTTAAGTAATTATGACATAACATTGAAGGTTGTGCAATGTAACAAGAATATTTAGACTTAGAGATGCCACCCGTTAGATAAAATACCGAACGGTTCCCGTATTTCACTGAAATAATAAACGTTTTGTTTTCGAAATTATAGTTTCCGGATTCAACCATATTAATGACCAAAGGATCGTATTTCTGTGTGTTATTATGTTATAATTAAGTCTATGATTTGATAGAGCAGTCTGATTGAGCGATGGTAGGCAGCAGCAGGCTTGTAAGCATTCATTCAAACAGCACTTTTGTGCGTTTTTGCCAGCAGCTTTTGTGCGTTCTGCCAACAGCACAGCGCTGTTTATGACTTCAAGCCTATCAGCCTAATGGCTGGTGTAACCAATGTGAAATGGCTAGCTAGTTAGCGTGGTGCGCGCTAATAGCGTTTCAAACGTCATTCGCTCTGAGACTTGGAGTGGTTGTTCCCCTTGCTCTGCAAGGGCTGCGGCTTTTGTGGAGCGATGGGTAACGCTGCTTCGAATGTGGCTGTTGTCGATGTGTTCCTGGTTTGAGCCCAGGTAGTGGCGAGGAGAGGTACGGAAGCTATACTGTTACACTGGCAATACTATAGTGCCTATAAGAACATCCAATAGTCAAAGGTATATGAAATACAAATAGTATAGAGAAATAGTCCTATAAATACTGTATTAACTACAACCTAAAACCTCTTACCTTGGAATATTGAAGTCTCATGTTAAAAGTAACCACCAACTTTCATATGTTCTCATGTTCTGAGCAAGGACCTTAAACGTTAGCTTTTTTACATGGTACATATTGCACTTTTACTTCTCCAACACTTTTTTTGCATTATTTAAACAAAATTGAACATGTTTCATTATTTATTTGAGGCTAAATGGATGTTTATTGATGTATTATATTAAGTTAAAATAAGTGTTCTTTCAGTATTGTTGTAATTGTCATTATTACAAATACATTTTTAAAATCGTCCGATTAATCGATATTGGCTTTTTTTGTGTAACGTCGTTCGTCTGTTGTTTGAATAGAGTCAGACCGAAATGCAGCGTGTAGGTTACTCATGACTTTTAATGAAGATAAATGCGGTACATGAAATAACTGAAGAAGAAAACAACAAACGGAACGTGAACTAATTACAGCCCATCTGGTGACTAACACAGAGACAGGTACAATCACCCACGAAATACAACGCGCACTCAGGCTACCTAAATACGGTTCCCAATACGAGACAACGAGAATCAGCTGACTCCCAATTGGGAATCGCCTCAGGCAGCCAAGCCTAACTAGACACACCCCTAATAATACACAATCCCAATTAATACAAACCCCAATACGAAACACAACATATAAACCCATGTCACACCCTGGCCTACCCAAACATATAACAAAACCACAAGATACAATGACCAAGGCGTGACATTTTGGTCCTCCAATTATCAGTATCAGTATCGGCGTTGAAAAATCATTAATCGGTCGACCTCTAGTGGAAACTGAGCTGCACTTCCTAACCTCCAACAAATGTATGACCATATTAGAGACACATATTTCCCTCAGAAAACAAATCCAACTATTGGGTGAAATACCACAGTGTGCAATCACAGCAGCAACATTTGTGACCTGTTGGCACAAGAAAAGGTCAACCAGTGAAGAACAAACACCATTGTAAATACAACCCGTATTTCTTGTCATGTTTTGTCTTATATTGTCTTGTCATTTTGCTTTTCCTTCTGTTCGTTTTCCCCCTGCTGGTCTTTTTAGGTTCGTTCCCCTTTTTCTCTCTCCCTCCCTCTCTCTCTTCTCTCTATCGTTCCGTTCCTGCTCCCAGCTGTTCCTATTCCCCTAATCAATCATTTAGTCTTCCCACACCTGTTCCCTATCTTTTCCCCTGATTAGAGTCCCTATTTCTCCCCTTGTTTTCCGTTTCTGCCCTGTCGGATCCTTGTATATTGTTCACCGTGCTGTGTCTTTGTATCGCCCTGTCGTGTCGTGTTTCCCTCAGATGCTGCGTGGTGAGCGGGTGTCTGAGTCTGCTACGGTCAAGTGCCTTCCCGAGGCAACCTGCAGTTTATTATCGAGTCTCCAGTCAGTTCTCGTGATTACGAGTGGAATTGTTTTATGCTTTATTTACCGCTCCGATTTGTCTAGAGTATTGCTATTTCCTTTAACTGGATTAAAGACTCTGTTTTTCGCCAAGTCGCTTTTGGGTCCTCATTCACCTGCATAACAGAAGGTCCGACCAAAGAATGGACCCAGCGACTACAGACGCTCGTAACACTGCCGTCGAGATCCAAGGAGCCATGCTCGGCAGACACGAGCAGGAATTGTCTGCTGCTCGTCATGCCATGGAGAACCTGGCCGCTCAGGTTTCCGACCTCTCTGGACAGTTCCAGAGTCTTCGTCTCGTGCCACCTGTTACTTCCTGGTCTGCCGAGCCTCCGGAACCTAGGGTTAATAACCCACCTTGCTACTCCGGGCAGCCCAGGAGTGCGCTCCTTTCTCACCCAGTGTGATATTGTGTTCTCTCTCCAACCCAACACATACTCTAGAGAGAGAGCTCGGGTTGCTTACGTCATTTCACTCCTTACTGGCCGGGCTCGAGAGTGGGGCACAGCTATCTGGGAGGCAAGGGCTGATTGTTCAAACAATTACCAGAACTTTAAAGAGGAGATGATTCGGGTTTTTTTGACCGTTCAGTTTTTGGTAGGGAGGCTTCTAGGGCCCTGGCTTCCCTATGCCAAGGTGATCGATCCATAACGGATTACTCTATAGAGTTTCGCACTCTTTGCCTCTAGTGACTGGAACGAGCCGGCGCTGCTCGCTCGTTTTCTGGAGGGACTCCACGCAGTGGTTAAAGATGAGATTCTCTCCCGGGAGGTTCCTTCCAGTGTGGACTCTTTGATTGCTCTCGCCATCCGCATAGAACGACGGGTAGATCTTCGTCACCAAGCTCGTGGAAGAGAGCTCGCGTCAACGGTGTTTCCCTGCTCCGCATCGCAGCCATCTCCCTCCTCTGGCTCAGAGACTGAGCCCATGCAGCTGGGAGGTATTCGCATCTCGACTAAGGAGAGGAACGGAGGATCACCAACCGCCTGTGCCTCTATTATGATTTGATGGACATTTTGTCAATTCATGTCCAGTAAAAGCCAGAGCTCATCAGTAGCGGAGGGCTACTGGTGAGCGCTACTACTCAGGTCTCTCCATCTAGATCCTGTACTACTATGTCGGTCCATCTCAGCTGGACCGGTTAGTGCTACATGCAGTGCCTTGATAGACTCTGGGGCTGAGGGTTGTTTCATGGACGAAGCATGGGCTCCCGGAAACATGACATTCCTTTCAGACAGTTAGACAAGCCTACGCCCATGTTCGCCTTAGATGGTAGTCATCTTCTCCCTGTATCAGATTTGAGACACTACCTTTAACCCTCACAGTATCTGGTAACCACAGTGAGACTATTTTTTTGATTTTTCGTTCACCTTTTACACCTGTTGTTTGGGTCATCCCTGGCTAGTATGTCATAATCCTTCTATTAATTGGTCTAGTAATTCTATCCTATCCTGGAACGTTTCTTGTCATGTGAAGTGTTTAATGTCTGCCATCCCTCCCATTTCTTCTGTCCCCACTTCTCAGGAGGAACCTGGCGATTTGACAGGAGTGCCGGAGGAATATCATGATCTGCGCACGGTCTTCAGTCCGGTCGAGCCAACTCCCTTCCTCCTCACCGGTCGTATGATTGTAGTATTGATCTCCTTCCGGGGGACCACTCCTCCTCGGGGTGACTATACTCTCTGTCGGCTCCCGAACGTAAGGCTCTCGAGGATTATTTGTCTGTGTCTCTTGACGCCGGTACCATAGTGCCTTCTTCCTCTCCGGCCGGGCGGGGTTTTTTTTTTTGTTAAGAAAAAAGGACGGTACTCTGCGCCCCTGCGTGATTATCGAGGGGCTGAATGACATAACGGTTAAGAATCGTTATCCGCTTCCCCATATGTCATCAGCCTTCGAGATTCTGCAGGAGCCAGGTGCTTTACTAAGTTGGACCTTCGTAACGCTTACCATCTCGTGCGCATCAGAGAGGGGGACGAGTGGAAAACGGCGTTTAACACTCCGTTAGGGCATTTTGAGTACCGGGTTCTGCCGTTTGGTCTCGCCAATGCGCCAGCTGTTTTTCAGGCATTAGTTAATGATGTTCTGAGAGACATGCTGAACATCTTTGTTTTTGTCTACCTTGTGATATCCTGATTTTTCACCGTCACTCGAGATTCATGTTCAGCACGTTCGACGTGTTCTCCAGCGCCTTTTAGAGAATTGTCTCTACGTGAAGGCTGAGAAGTGCTCTTTTCATGTCTCCTCCGTTACTTTTCTCGGTTCCGTTATTTCCGCTGAAGGCATTCAGATGGATTCCGCTAAGGTCCAAGCTGTCAGTGAGTGGCCCGTTCCAAGGTCACGTGTCGAGTTGCAGCGCTTTCTAGGTTTCGCTAATTTCTATCGGCGTTTCATTCGTAATTTCGGTCAAGTTGCTGCCCCTCTCACAGCTCTTACTTCTGTCAAGACGTGTTTTAAGTGGTCGGTTCCGCCCAGGGAGCTTTTGATCTTCTAAAAGAACGTTTTCGTCCGCTCCTATCCTCGTTACTCTGACGTCACTAGACAATTCATTGTCGAGGTTGGCGCTTCAGAGGTAGGCGTGGGAGCCATTCTATCCCAGCGCTTCCAGTCTGACGATAAGGTTCATCCTTGCGCTTATTTTCTCATCGCCTGTCGCCATCTGAACGCAACTATGATGTGGGTAATCGCGAACTGCTCGCCATCCGCTTAGCCCTAGGCGAATGGCGACAGTGGTTGGAGGGGGCGACCGTTCCTTTGTCGTTTGGACAGACCATAAGAACCTTGAGTACATCCGTTCTGCCAAACGACTTAATGCTCGTCAAGCTCGTTGGGCGTTATTTTTCGCTCGTTTGAGTTTGTGATTTCTTACCGTCCGGGTAGCAAGAACACCAAGCCTGATGCCTTATCCCGTCTTTTTAGTTCTTCTGTGGCTTCTACTGATCCCGAGGGGATTCTTCCTTATGGGCGTGTTGTCGGGTTGACAGTCTGGGGAATTGAAAGACAGGTTAAGCAAGCACTCCACGCACACTGTCGCGCGCGCTGTCCTAGTAACCTTCTTTTCGTTCCTGTTTCCACTCGTCTGGCTGTTCTTCAGTGGGCTCACTCTGCCAAGTTAGCTGGTCATCCCGGTGTTCGAGGCACTCTTGCTTCTATTCGCCAGCGCTTTTGGTGGCCGACCCAGGGCGTGACACGCGCCGTTCGTGGCTGCTTGTTCGGACTGCGCGCAGACTAAGTCAGGTAACTCTCCTCCTGCCGGTCGTCTCAGACCGCTCCCATTCCTTCTCGACCATGGTCTCACATCGCCTAGACTTCATTACCGGGTCTGCCTTTGTCTGCGGGAAGACTGTGATTCTTACGGTTGTCGATAGGTTCTCCTAAGGCGGCACATTTCATTCCTCTCGCTAAACTTCCTTCCGCTAAAGACGGCACAAATCATCATCGAGAATGTGTTCAGAATTCATGGCCTCCCGTTAGACGCCGTTTCAGACAGAGGTCCGCAATTCACGTCACGGTTTTGGAGGAGTTCTGTGCGTTTGATTGGTGCGTCCGTCAGTCTCTCTTCCGGGTTTCATCCCCCAGTCTAACGGTCAAGCAGAGAGAGGCCAATCAGACGATTGGTGGCATACTACGCAACCTTTCTTTCAGAAACCCTGCGTCTTGGGCAGAACAGCTCCCTGGGCAGAATACGCTCTCGCTTCCTTCGTCTGCTACCGGGTTATCTCTGTTTTCAGAGTAGTCTGGGTTACCAGCCTCCTCTGTTCTCATCCCAGCTTGCTGAGTCCAGCGTTCCTCCGCTCAAGCGTTTGTCCAACGTTGTGAGCGCACCTGGAAGGAGGAGTGAGGTCTGCACTTTGCCGTTACAGGGCACAGACTGTGAGCCGCCAATAAACGTAGGATTAAGAGTCCAAGGTATTGTTGCGGCCAGAGAGGTGTGGCTTTCCACTCGCAACCTTCCTCTTACGACAGCTTCTCGTAAGTTGACTCCACTGGTTCATTGGTCCGTTCCGTGTCTCCCAGGTCGTCAATCCTGTCGCTGTGCGACCTGCTTCTTCCGCGACATCTTCGTCGCGTCCATCCTGTCTTCCATGTCTCCTGTGTCAAGCCCTTTCTTCGCACCCCGTTCGTCTTCCCTCCCCCCTCCCGTCCTTGTCGAGGCGCACCTATTTACAAGGTACGTAGGATCATGGACATGCGTTCTCGGGGACGGGGTCACCAATACTTAGTGGATTGGGAGGGTTACGGTCCTGAGGAGAGGAGTTGGGTTCCGTCTCGGGGCGTGCTGGACCGTTCACTGATTGATGATTTCCTCCGTTGCCGAGGATTCCTCCTCGAGTGCGCCAGGAGGCGCTCGGTGAGTGGGGGTACTGTCATGTTTTGTCTTATATTGTCTTGTCATTTTGCTTTTCCTTCTGTTCGTTTCCCCTGCTGGTCTTTTTAGGTTCGTTCCCCTTTTTTCTCTCTCCCTCCCTCTCTCTCTCTTCTCTCTATCGTTCCGTTCCTGCTCCCAGCTGTTCCTATTCCCCTAATCAATCATTTAGTCTTCCCACACCTGTTCCCTATCTTTTCCCCTGATTAGAGTCCCTATTTCTCCCCTTGTTTTCCGTTTCTGCCCTGTCGGATCCTTGTATATTGTTCACCGTGCTGTGTCTTTGTATCGCCCTGTCGTGTCGTTGTTTCCCTCAGATGCTGCGTGGTGAGCAGGTGTCTGAAGTCTGCTACGGTCAAGTGCCTTCCCGAGGCAACCTGCAGTTTATTATCGAGTCTCCAGTCAGTTCTCGTGATTACGAGTGGAATTGTTTTATGCTTTATTTACCGCTCCGATTTGTCTAGGAGTATTGCTATTTCCTTTAACTGGATTAAAGACTCTGTTTTCGCCAAGTCGCTTTTGGGTCCTCATTCACCTGCATAACATTTCTGTTTA
>NW_025755481.1:0-7704 GCF_021184085.1 Oncorhynchus gorbuscha
ACTGTTATCATTACTACCACCACCACCATCACTAAACTGTTATCATTACTACCACCACCACCATCACTAAACTGTTATCATTACCACCCATACCACTACTACCACCACCATCACTAAACTGTTATCATTACTACCACCACCATCACTAAACTGTTATCATTACCACCACCACCATCACTAAACTGTTATCATTACCACCCATACCACTACTACCACCACCACCATCACTAAACTGTTATCATTACTACCACCACCACCATCACTAAACTGTTATCATTACTACTACCACCACCATCACTAAACTGTTATCATTACCACCCATACCACTACTACTACCACCACTAAACTGTTATCATTACCACCCATACCACTACTACTACCACCACTAAACTGTTATCATTACCACCCATACCACTACTACTACCACCACCATCACTAAACTGTTATCATTACTACCACCACCACCATCACTAAACTGTTATCATTACTACTACCACCACCACCACTAAACTGTTATCATTACCACCCATACCACTACTACTACCACCACTAAACTGTTATCATTACCACCCATACCACTACTACTACCACCACCATCACTAAACTGTTATCATTACCACCCATACCACAACTACTACCACCACTAAACTGTTATCATTACCCATACCACTACTACTACCACCACTAAACTGTTATCATTACCACCCATACCACCATACCACCACTAAACTGTTATCATTACCACCCATACCATTACTACCACCACCATCACTAAACTGTTATCATTACCACCATCACTAAACTGTTATCATTACCACCCATACCACTACTACCACCACCATCACTAAACTGTTATCATTACTACCACCACCACCATCACTAAACTGTTTATTCATTACTACTACCACCACCATCACTAAACTGTTACCATTACCACCCATACCACTACTACCACCACAATAAACGTTATCATTATACCACATTACCACCACTAAACTGTTATCATTACCACCCATACCACTACTACCACCATCACTAAACTGTTACCATTACCACCCATACCACTACTACTACCACCATCACCACTAAACTGTTATCATTACCACCCATACCACTACTACCACCACCAATAAACTGTTATCATTACCACCCATACCACTACTACCACCACCACCACTAAACTGTTATCATTATCATTACCACCTATACCACTACTACTACCACCACCACTAAACACATTATCATTATCATACCACCCATACCACTACTACTACTACCACCATCACTAAACTGTTACATTACCAATACCACTACTACTACTACCACCATCACTAAACTGTTATCATTACCACCCATACCACTACAACCACCACCATCACTAAACTGTTATCATTACCACCCATACCACTACTACTACCACCACCATCACTAAACTGTTATCATTATCACCCATACCACTACTACTACCACCACCACTAAACTGTTATCATTATCATTACCACCCATACCACTACACTACTACCACCATCACTAAACCATCTACCACCCATACCACTACTACTACTACCACCATCACTAAACTGTTATCATTTACCATCATTAAACTGTTATCATTACCACCTATACCACTACTACTACCACCACCATCACTAAACTGTTATCATTACCACCATACCACTACTACCACCATCACAAACTGTTATCATTATCATTACTACCCATACCACTACTACTACACCACCATCACTAAACTGTTATCATTACCATTACCACCCATACCACTACTACTACTACCACCACTAAACTGTTATCATTACCATTACCACTCATACCACTACTACTACTACCACCACTAAACTGTTACCATTACCACCCATACCACAACTACTACCACCATCACCACTAAACTGTTACCATTACCACCCATACTACTACTAGCACCACCACCATCACTAAACTGTTATCATTACCACCCATACCACTACTACCACCATCACCACTAAACTGTTACCACTACTACCACCATCACTAAACTGTTATCATTACCACCCATACCACTACTACCACCATCACTAAACTGTTACCATTACCACCCATACCACTACTACCACCACCATAAACTGTTATCATTACCACTACCAACTACTACTACCACCATCACTAAACTGTTATCATTACCACCCATACCACTACTACTACCACCACCATCACTAAACTGTTATCATATCACCCATACCACTACTACTACCACCACCACTAAACTGTTATCATTATCATTACCACCACCACTACTACCACCACCACTAAACTGTTATCATTATCATTACCACCCATACCACTACTACTACTACCACCATCACTAAACTGTTATCATTACCACCCATACCACTACTACTACTACCACCATCACTAAACTGTTATCATTACCACCCATACCACTACAACCACCACCATCACTAAACTGTTATCATTACCACCCATACCACTACTACTACCACCACCATCACTAAACTGTTATCATTATCACCCATACCACTACTACTACCACCACCTAAACTGTTATCATTATCATTACCACCCATACCACTACTACTACTACCACCATCACTAAACTGTTATCATTACCACCCATACCACTACACTACTACCACCATCACTAAACTGTTATCATTACCACCCATACCACTACAACCACCACCATCACTAAACTGTTATCATTACCACCCATACCACTACTACTACCACCACCATCACTAAACTGTTATCATTACCACCCATACTACTACCACCATCACAAACTGTTATCATTATCATTAGCACCCATACCACTACTACTACTACCACCACTAAACTGTTATCATTACCATTACCACCCATACCACTACTACTACTACCACCACTAAACTGTTATCATTAAATTACCACCCATACCACTACTACTACTACCACCACTAAACTGTTATCATTACCACCCATACCACAACACTACCACCATCACTAAACTGTTATTACCACCCATACTACTACTAGCACCACCACCATCACTAAACTGTTATCATTACCACCCATACCACTACTACCACCATCACCACTAAACTGTTACCACATACCACCATCACTAAACTGTTATCATTACCACCCATACCACCTATCACATCACAAACTGTTATCATTATCATTACCACCCATACCACTACTACTACCACCACCACTAAACTGTTATCATTATCATTACCACCCATACCACTACTACTACTACCACCATCACTAAACTGTTATCATTACTACTACCACCATCACTAAACTGTTATCATTACCACCCATACCACTACTACCACCACCACCATCACTAAACTGTTATCATTACTACCACCACCATCACTAAACTGTTATCATTACTACCACCACCATCACTAAACTGTTATCATTACTACTACCACCATCACTAAACTGTTATCATTACTACCACCACCATCACTAAACTGTTATCATTACTACCACCACCACCATCACTAAACTGTTATCATTACCACCCATACTACTACTACCACCACCACCATCACTAAACTGTTATCATTACCACCCATACCACTACTACTACCACCACCACTAAACTGTTATCATTACTACCACCACCATCACTAAACTGTTATCATTACCACCACCACCATCACTAAACTGTTATCATTACTACTACCACCACCACTAAACTGTTATCATTACCACCACCACCATCACTAAACTGTTATCATTACTACCACCACCACCACTAAACTGTTATCATTACTACCACCACCACCACCACCACTAAACTGTTATCATTACCACCCATACCACTACTACTACCACCACCACTAAACTGTTATCATTACTACCACCACCATCACTAAACTGTTATCATTACCACCACCACCATCACTAAACTGTTATCATTACTACCACCACCACCATCACTAAACTGTTATCATTACCACCATCACTAAACTGTTATCATCACTACTACCACCACCATCACTAAACTGTTATCATTACCACCCATACCACTACTACTACCACCACCATCACTAAACTGTTATCATTACTACTACCACCACCATCACTAAACTGTTATCATTACCACCCATACCACTACTACTACCACCACCATCACTAAACTGTTATCATTACTACCACCACCACCATCACTAAACTGTTATCATTACTACCACCACCACCATCACTAAACTGTTATCATTACTACCACCACCACCATCACTAAACTGTTATCATTACCACCCATACCACTACTACCACCACCATCACTAAACTGTTATCATTACTACCACCACCATCACTAAACTGTTATACTACTACCACCACCATCACTAAACTGTTATCATTACATTACCACCCATACCACTACTACCACCACCACCATCACTAAACTGTTATCATTACTACCACCACCACCATCACTAAACTGTTATCATTACTACTACCACCACCATCACTAAACTGTTATCATTACCACCCATACCACTACTACTACCACCACTAAACTGTTATCATTACCACCCATACCACTACTACTACCACCACTAAACTGTTATCATTACCACCCATACCACTACTACTACCACCACCATCACTAAACTGTTATCATTACTACCACCACCACCATCACTAAACTGTTATCATTACTACTACCACCACCATCACTAAACTGTTATCATTACCACCCATACCACTACTACTACCACCACTAAACTGTTATCATTACCACCCATACCACTACTACTACCACCACCATCACTAAACTGTTATCATTACCACCCATACCACAACTACTACCACCACTAAACTGTTATCATTACCACCCATACCACTACTACTACCACCACTAAACTGTTATCATTACCACCCATACCACAACTACTACCACCACTAAACTGTTATCATTACCACCCATACCACTACTACTACCACCACCATCACTAAACTGTTATCATTACCACCATCACTAAACTGTTATCATTACCACCCATACCACTACTACTACCACCACCATCACTAAACTGTTATCATTACTACCACCACCACCATCACTAAACTGTTATCATTACCACCCATACCACTACTACTACCACCACCATCACTAAACTGTTACCATTACCACCCATACCACTACTACCACCACCAATAAACTGTTATCATTACCACCATACCACTACTACTACCACCACTAAACTGTTATCAACCCATACCACTACTACCACCATCACTAAACTGTTATCATTACCACCCATACCACTACTACTACCACCATCACCACTAAACTGTTATCATTACCACCCATACCACTACTACCACCACCAATAAACTGTTATCATTACCACCCATACCACTACTACTACTACCACCATCACTAAACTGTTATCATTACCACCCATACCACTACTACTACCACCACCATCACTAAACTGTTATCATTATCACCCATACCACTACTACTACCACCACCACTAAACTGTTATCATTATCATTACCACCCATACCACTACTACTACCACCACCACTAAACTGTTATCATTATCATTACCACCCATACCACTACTACTACTACCACCATCACTAAACTGTTATCATTACCACCCATACCACTACTACTACTACCACCATCACTAAACTGTTATCATTACCACCATACCACTAAACCACCACCATCACTTACCACCCATACCACTACTACTACCACCACCATCACTAAACTGTTATCATTATCACCCATACCACTACTACTACCACCACCACTAAACTGTTATCATTATCATTACCACCCATACCACTACTACTACCACCATCACTAAACTGTTATCATTACCACCCATACCACTACTACTACCACCACCATCACTAAACTGTTATCACCACCATACCACTACAACCACCACCATCACTAAACTGTTATCATTACCACCCATACCACTACTACTACCACCACCACTAAACTGTTATCATTACCACCCATACCACTACTACCACCATCACAAACTGTTATCATTATCATTACCACCCATACCACTACTACTACTACCACCACTAAACTGTTATCATTACCATTACCACCCATACCACTACTACTACTACCACCACTAAACTGTTATCATTACCATTACCACCCATACCACTACTACTACTACCACCACTAAACTGTTACCATTACCACCCATACCACAACTACTACCATCACCACTAAACTGTTACCATTACCACCCATACTACTACTAGCACCACCACCATCACTAAACTGTTATCATTACCACCCATACCACTACTACCACCATCACCACTAAACTGTTACCACTACTACCACCATCACTAAACTGTTATCATTACCACCCATACCACTACTACTACCACCATCACCACTAAACTGTTATCATTACCACCCATACCACTACTACTACCACCACTAAACTGTTATCATTACCATTACCACCCATACCACTACTACTACCACCATCACTAAACTGTTATCATTACCACCCATACCACTACTACTACCACCACCATCACTAAACTGTTATCATTATCACCCATACCACTACTACTACCACCACCACTAAACTGTTATCATTATCATTACCACCCATACCACTACTACCACCACCACTAAACTGTTATCATTATCATTACCACCCATACCACTACTACTACTACCACCATCACTAAACTGTTATCATTACCACCCATACCACTACTACTACCACCATCACTAAACTGTTATCATTACCACCATACCACTACAACCACCACCATCACTAAACTGTTATCATTACCACCCATACCACTACTACTACCACCACCATCACTAAACTGTTATCATTATCACCCATACCACTACTACTACCACCACATCACTAAACTGTTATCATTATCATTACCACCCATTACTACTACCACCATCACTAAATCACTAAATTATCATTACCACCCATACCACTACTACCACCACCATCACTAAACTGCATTATCATTACTAATTTTATACTAATTTACCACTATTTAAACTGTTATCATTTCATTACCACCCATAAACTACTACCACCACTAAACTGTTATCATTACCATTACCACCCATACCACTACTACTACTACCACCACTAAACTGTTAATATTACCATTACCACCCATACCACTACTACTACTATACCACTAAACTGTTACCATTACCACCCATACCACAACCATTACCACCATCACCACTAAACTGTTATCATTACCACCCATACTACTACAACCACCACCATCACTAAACTGTTATCATTACCACCCATACCACTACTACTACCACCACCATCACTAAACTGTTATCATTATCACCCATACCACTACTACTACCACCACCACTAAACTGTTATCATTATCATTACCACCCATACCACTACTACTACCACCACCACTAAACTGTTATCATTATCATTACCACCCATACCACTACTACTACTACCACCATCACTAAACTGTTATCATTACCACCCATACCACTACTACTACTACCACCATCACTAAACTGTTATCATTACCACCCATACCACTACAACCACCACCATCACTAAACTGTTATCATTACCACCCATACCACTACTACTACCACCACCATCACTAAACTGTTATCATTATCACCCATACCACTACTACTACCACCACCACTAAACTGTTATC
>NW_025755482.1:0-5000 GCF_021184085.1 Oncorhynchus gorbuscha
TTTGGCTAAGATCAAGTGTAGTATCTGTTCTTATCAGTTTAATATCTGATACGTCCCCTATCTGGGGACCATATATTAAATTGATTTTGGAATAGGAGATGGAATAGGGGCTTGCTCCGTCCACTCCACGCATCGACCTGGTATTGCAGTACCTCCAGGAACGGTGCACCCCCCTTTCATTGTAAAGAGTAATCAGACAGAGGAAACAGAGTTGCTTCGTTGGTTTATATTGTATTTTCAGATTGAGCAACTGGTTGAACGTTAAATGACGAGATATAGGCATTGATGCGAGTGACCAGTCTTGTTCAGTACATCACAACACATCCAGGTATCTCAAGCACCCCAGTAAACACAAGAGTTGCAGTAATGAACATTTACCAACAGATGGCATCACTGTGCCATTTACACCCATAACATCTTCCATTTAATAAAAATAGGACATTAAGAGGTGTCAATTCACTAACAAAACAAATCTAGTAACAATTTCCAACATTAACAGTGAAAAGACAGGGGGCTTAGTATCATTTATTTATTTTCTCAGGTAACAATAAGGGTTAGGGTTAGGGGTTAGGGTTAGGGGGTTAGGCGTTAGGGTTAGGGGTTAGGGTTAGGGTTAGGTTTCTAGTTTTGAGTCGGTTGATCCACTTCCATCTCTGACACGTGGAAACCGGAGGGGGGAATAGTTGAGGTTAGGGTTAGGGTTAGGTTAGGGTTAGAGGGTTACTGGGGTGAGGGTGAGGGTGAGGTTAGGGGTTAGGTTAGGGTTAGGTGGTTAGGGTTAGGGGTTAGGGTTAGGGGTTAGGGTTAGGTTAGGGGTTAGGGGCCAGGGGGTTATGGGTTAGGAGTTAGGGTTAGGGTTAGGGTTAGGGTTAGACATTAAAATAAGGGTTAGGGGTTAGGGTTAGGGTTAGGGTTAGGTTAGGGTTAGGGTTAGGTTTCTAGTTTTGAGTCGGTTGATCCACTTCCATCTCTGACACGTGGAAACCGGAGGGGGAAGAGGATGGGTTGCACTCCACATCATATACGCGCGGGTCGGAGGGTACGGGCGCAGGCGGGCCAAAGTAGTAGGCCCCATGGTAGCCCACTTGTAGATTAACCCGTTGGTTGGGTTAAAGGACTGTCTGTCTGTAGGTTAAGGTTAGGTAGGGTTTAAGAATGGTTAAGGTTAGGGTTTAGGGTTAGGGTAAGATATGGTTTTTTAAGAAGGGTTAAGGTTCGGGTTAAGTTTAGGTATGGGTTTTGGGATGGTTAAGGTTAGGGTTAGGGTTAGGGTAAGGTATAGAAAAGGTTAAGTTTAGGTAGGTCTGTCACCTCAACTTAGGATCAGGCAAAGTCCTTGAGTTGCGTCCCTTATGCAGGTACGGTCCTCGGTTGGTTGCCATGTGTCCATAGGGTTAGGGTTAGGGTTAGGGTTAGGGTTAGGGTTAGGGTTAGGGTTAGGTTGATTGGGGTTGTTAGAGGGTTAGGGTTAGAGGGTTAGGTTAGGGTTAGGGTTAGGGTTAGGGTTAGGGTTAGGGTTAGGGTTAGGGTTAGGTTATTGGGGTTAGGGTTAGGGTTAGGGTTAGGTTAGGGTTAGGGTTAGGTTAGGGTTAGGTTTAGGAAAAAATTGCCCTTCAAGAGGACCATATACACGGGCACCTGTTCTCTAATTCTATTGCTCCTAAGGATACATAATTTGTTATACGGGAATTTGGGTTTGAATTCAAGTCAGAATCTAGGTCCAGGTTCAGGATTAGGGATTAGAGCTTGAAGTGAGGTTAAAAATCAGGATTATGTTCAGGGTCAGGATTGGATCTGAGGTTATTGTCAGGGCTGAGGTTAGATTCAGGATCAGGGTTAAGGTTAGGACAAGGGTGGGGATTGCTGCGGTTTAAGGTTGAGGTTAAGGTCAGGGTTAGGGTCAGGGTTCTAGTCAAAATTCGGTTTTAGGATTAGGCTTCTATGATTGGGGTTAAGGTTAGAGCTAGGATGGGGATTGCTACAGTAAGGGTGAGGTTAAGGTCAGGGTTAGGGTTAGGGTTAGGGTTCTAGTCAGAATTAAATAAGGTTTTAAGCTTATTAAGATAGACTTAAGGTTGAGATTTGTGGGTTAGGGTTCTAGTCAAAATTCGGTTTTAGGATTAGGCTTATATGATTGGGGTTAAGGTTAGAGCTAGGATGGGTTAGGGTTAGGGTTAGGGTTAGGGTTAGGGTTAGAGGGTTAGAGGGTTAGGGTTAGGGTTATTGGGGTTAAGGTTAGAGCTAGGATGGGGATTGCTACAGTAAGGGTGAGGTTAAGGTCAGGGTTAGGGTTAGGGTTAGGATTATAGTCAGAATTAAATGAGGTTTTAAACTTATTAAAATAGACTTAAGGTTGAGATTTGTGGTTAAAATTAGGAATGTGATACTTGGCTAGGGTTAGGAGTGAGATTGCTCAGGTTAAGGTGAGGGTAAACTGGGATAGGGATGGTTCAGGTTTAATGTTCAGATCAAGGTTGGGAGAATTAGAGTCTCTAATACTTTTCATTGAGACCTGTGGGATTGCAAGTACCCAATTTTTGATCCAACTTCGCTCCTTGATCTGTCTCTGTTTTAGCGACCACCCTTGGTTAGATTCCAACCCCGCTATTCTTAACTGGGCTACTGGATGAGATCTAAAGTGGGTGTATAGTGTGGTTTTAACTGACTCTTTACTTATATGATATAGGTGTTGTTTGAGTCTGGCTTCCAGGGAGTTCCTAGTTTCTCCAATATACCATTTCCCACATTTCAGACACTCAATTCCATATACAATGTTAGTAGTCTTCAATTGGAATCCCTCCCACACCGGGACCCCTAGACCCGACCATTTATTCTGAATATATTTAACTTGTCTAAAGTGTGGTCCCCGCCGCACCAGCTTCTCCTTGAATCCAGAGTGTACCAGCACATCTTTCAAATTTTTATTTCGCCGATATGCTGATATTACTCTGAACTGTTGGAGGGTGTCCCCATCCCCCTTGTCTGCTTAAAATGATCCTTCACTATGGAATTAAACTTCATAGAAGATTGTGAATACGTGGTGACAAATGGGATAATACAGCCATCATTGTTAGTCCTCCCATGTATAGGTCCAGTTGCCACCATAGTGTTCACCTCCGCTCTTATAGTGCGGAGGAAACGTTTGAGTATCCTCTGGGTCTAAGAGCCTTAAAGAGAATTCCTATAGCCTCATTTACATGTTTTTCCTGTGTACAAATCCTATGAAATCTTATAAGCTGCGACTTTATCAACCCTCTGTAGGTGTGTTTTGGGTGAAAACTGGATTTATGTAAGAGGGAATGAGTGTCCGTGGGTTTAAAATAAACCTTTGTTGCTAATTGCTTCAGGTTATCCCTCCCCTCTACAAAAAATACCTCTGTATCCAAAATTCTATTCGTTCCGGCTGAACGTTGTATTTAATCGTAATCGACGGATGATGTGTATTCAAAATCCTCACAAATTCCATAAAATCTGAGGCAGAATGTGTCCATAACCCAAATATATCATCTAGATACCGCAAATACAAGGATGGAAGCTTTTATGCATTTTGGGAGGGCAGATTGTTCCCATTCTGCCATATAAATATTGGCATATGATGGGGCAAACTTCTTCCCCATAGCTGTACCATGAATTTGGAGGAACCAATCCGAGTTGAACTCAAAGTCATTTCTTGTTAAACTAAGTTCCAATAGTTGTAGCAACGCCCCATCTGGTCTATCTGGGTCTGGATATTTATGGAAAATATTTCTGATTGCTCTGAGACCCAAGTTGGTGTCGATATTAGTATACAAGGAGTCAATATCAATTGAAAAAAACACAGTTTCTTTAGGCACACTAATTCCTTTCAATTTTGTCACAAATTCGTATGTATCCTTAATGAAACTTTGATGTTTCCGTGACAGGGGATTTATGAAATAATCCAAATACTCTGCTATTCTATAAGATTCCGAACCACAATCCGATACAATCGGCCTACCACATGGAACCTCTGAGGGAATGGTCCACGTCTCAGGAGGTTTGTGGATTTTAGGCAACAAATAAAATTGTCTGGGGCGTGGGGTATCTGGTCCAAATAGATAAAACATTTGTTTGTCTGTAATGTAATTACTCTCATGAAGTTGCCCTATAATCGCCCTCATTTGTCTCTGGGTCTCCTGCTGCAATGAGTGAGTCAGTGGCCTATAATGTTTAGAATTACTCAACTGCCTGTTCGCCTCTATCAGATACTGGGTTTTATCCAAAATTACAATCTTTGATCCCTTATCCGCTGGTTTTATAATTATGTTTGAATTTTACTTAAGGAATTTAAGGAATTCCGTTCTTGTTTTGTAAGATTATCCTTTCCTGCCATATAGAACCTAAATGTACTAAAGGAAGTAGAGTCCCTTTGAATTAAAGTCTGCATCGTATTAGACACTCCCTGTAGCTTAGGCTCCCAGTGTGATGGACCAATGAATGGTACTCTTTGATTGTCAGTATTATAATTAAAATGGTCAAGTAATTTTAATTTTCTATGATAAGTGTGCAAATCCCTCCTGAGCTCCATACGATCGATCTTAGCGGGTGTCGGAATAAACATAAGGCCCTTCTCCAGAAGTTGCTGTTCTGCCGCTGTAAGTCTAAAAGTAATCGATAGATTCAGTACATTAGAGTGTTGGGGAGTAATATCAATACACTCTTCCCCTCTTAATAGTTTAACTGGTCTAGCCAGTAATTTAAAATGTTTACAGCTGTATCTGGTCTCCAATGTATTGGATCATCCTGCATTGTGTGAAATCTAAGTTTATTCAGGTCTAGTAGTTCCCTACAATTTTTCTGAATATACTGATTCAATTGATTCAGAACATTCTGCTTTTCCCATGAAAGCTCATCCGAAAAGTGTATGATGGGAACATAAACCTGTGCATGAGGAAAAACTTCAGTTGTTTTATTCAGTAGCTGTTGCAACTGCTTGACTGCAGTTGAGTACTGCTGGTTCAAGCCATTGACAAGACCCACTG
>NW_025755483.1:0-7703 GCF_021184085.1 Oncorhynchus gorbuscha
AAACACGTGGGTACAAAACCCGATAGCGCACCAGTCACACATGGCACATGGGTACAAAACCCGTAGCGCACCAGTCACACATGGCACATGGGTACAAAACCCGTAGCGCACCAGTCACACATGGCACATAGGTACAAAACCCGTAGCGCACCAGTCACACATGGCACATGGGTACAAAACCCGTAGCGCACCAGTCACACACAGCACATGGGTACAAAACCCGTAGCGCACCAGTCACACACAACACATGGGTACAAAACCCGTAGCGCACCAGTCACACATGGCACATAGGTACAAAACCCGTAGCGCACCAGTCACACATGGCACAAGAACGTACAAATAAACCATTCCTGACAAGGACATGGGGGAAGAGGGAACTTATACAACATGTAATTAGGGAATTGAAACCAGGTGTGTGTGAAAACAAGACAAAACAAATGGAACATAAAAAATGGATCGGCGATGGCTAGAAGACCGGTGACGTCGAACACCGCCCGAACAAGGAGAGGAACTGACTTCGTGAAGTCGTTACACATAGACACACTTTGCAGATTCTGTTGCTACTCTGTTTATTATGATATAGCCTGATTGCCTAATCCCTGAGCACGTTCGAGTGGATCACTTTTGTCAAGTCGGAGACCATCGTTGTTGCATTATGGGTATAGAAATTGTCCGACTTGTGACAACTTGTCGATTGCATGAACTTTAAAAAGAATAATGTGATCAAAAGGTCACGCAGGTGTTGATGAAGTCTCCTTCAGGTCTCTCAGCAGTAGATACTCACCCACTGTACCATGCCGTCCTCTGCTGCATTGTGGGAGGAACGATGTATCAACCAATCGTTAGGGTGTTTTTGTTTGACCCACGCGAACGTGGCCAAAGTAGTGACTGAAACAGGAAGCGACTTTGCTGTGAGTTATGATCAGAGCCTTTCTGTTGGAAAACCACTACAGGGTCCTACTTTTGGCTATTGCAAGATGCAACTCCCCGAGTTCCATATACAGCCGGCTTAGTTAGGATTACCACTCGAACACACCCTCTGATTGACATTCTTGTTGTACCAAATGGATGGATGGATGGATCTCTCTCTCTGTGTGTGTGTGTGTGTGTGTGTGTGTGTGTGTGTGTGTGTGTGTGTGTGTGTGTGTGTGTGTGTGTGTGTGTGTGTGTGTGTGTGTGTGTGTGTGTGTGTGTGTGTGTGTGTGTGTGTGTGTGTGTGTGTGTGTGTGTGTGTGTACGTAATCATTCAATTACACATATATTGACCTCCTCCCCAATGGCACCTTATTCCCAGTATAGAGCTATTACCCATAGTGCTCTGGTCTAAAGTAGTGCACTATATAGGGAATAGGGCTCTGGTCTAAAGTAGTGCACTATATACGGAATAGGGCTCTGGTCTAAAGTAGTGCACTATATAGAGAATAGGGCTCTGGTCTAAAGTAGTCCACTACATAGGGAATAGGGTTCTGGTCTAAAGTAGTCCACTATATAGGGAATAGGGCTCTGGTCTATAGTAGTACCACTATATAGGGAATAGGGCTCTGGTCAAAACTAGTGCACTACATAGGGAATAGTGCTCTGGTCTAAAGTAGTGCACTATATAGGGAATAGGGCTCTGGTCTAAAGTAGTGCACTACATAGGGAATAGGGTTCCATTTGTGTCTGAGCTATGAGTTAATCCATCCGTCTCAGTCAGAAGGGGTTGTGGGGCCAACCTCATACACTAAGCTGCCAGCAAGCTGTCATTCAGGATGACACAGACTCTAAAACATAAACCATTTAATGCTCTCTATTCAACTCAATGTGAATTCAGTGAATATGAACGAATATCTTCCTGAAATGACATGGCCTTATGACATAACACCTGACTGAGTGACACCTGAGCTAGACATACACTGAGTGGACAAAGCATTAAGAACACCTGCTCGTTCCAAGACATAGACCGACCAGGTGAATCCAGGTGAAAGATATGATCCCCTTCAAATCATGTAGCGAAATGCTTGTGTTCCTAGCTCCAACAGTGCAGTAGTATCTAACTAAATGCTTGTGTTTCTAGCTCTAACAGTGTAGTAATATCTAACTAAATGCTTGTGTTCAGCTCCAACAGTGCAGTATATCTAACTAAATGCTTGTGTTCCTAGCTCCACTAGTGCAGTAATATCTAACTAAATGCTTGTGTTCCTAGCTCCAACAGTGCAGTAATATCTAACTAAATGCTTGTGTTCCTAGCTCTAACAGTGCAGTAATATCTAACTAAATGCTTGTGTTCCTAGCTCTAACAGTGCAGTAATATCTAACTAAATGCTTGTGTTCCTAGCTCTAACAGTGCAGTAGTATCTAACTAAATGCTTGTGTTCCTAGCTCCAACAGTGCAGTAATATCTAACTAAATGCTTGTGTTCCTAGCTCTAACAGTGCAGTAGTATCTAACTAAATGCTTGTGTTCCTAGCTCCAACAGTGCAGTAATATCTAACTAAATGCTTGTGTTCCTAGCTCCAACGGTGCAGTAGTATCTAACTAAATGCTTGTCTTCCTATCTAACAATTAACAACAACACACCACACGCATCTAAAAGAAATGGAATGGAATTAAGAATTATATACATTTCAGGACGAAAGCTATGATCATTATTATTATCCCTTATCGATGTCACCTTGGCGTTAGATCCACTTCAATCAGTGTAGACGGAGGGGAGGAGACATGTAGATGAAGGGGAGGAGACATGTAGATGAAGGGGAGGAGACATGTAGATGAAGGGGAGGAGACATGTAGATGCAGGGGAGGAGACATTTGGATGAAGGAGGAGCATGTAGATGAGGCATGTAGATGAAGGGGGAGGAGACATGTAGATGGAGGAGGAGACGGGTTAAAGAAGGATTTTTAAGGTTTGAGAAAACTGAGACATGGGATTGTGTATGTGCGCCATTCAGAGGGTGAATGGGCAAGACACATTTTTAAGTGCCTTTTATCATGGTATGGTAGTAGGTGCCAGGCGCACCGGTTTGTGCCAAGAACTGCAACGCTGCTGGGTATTTCATGTGCAACAGTTTCCTGTGCTCATCCAGAATGGTCCACAATCATTGGAGTCATTAAGGGGTCAGCATCCCTGTGGAATGCTTTGTAGAGTCCATGCCCCGACGAACTGAGGCTGTTCTGAGCGCAAAAAGTGTGTGTGGGGGGGTTAACTCAATATTAAATCAAATCAAATGTTATTGGTCACATGCACCAAATACAACAGTTGTAGACTGAACAGTGAAATGCTTACTTACAAGCACATTCCCAACAGTTCAGCATTAAAAAGTAAGACAAAAGAAACTGAGTTCAATATCCAAGGAGTACCAGTACTGAGTACCAGGACTGAGTCAATAGACAAGGAGTACCAGGACTGAGCCAATAGCCAAGGAGTACCAGGACTGAGTCAATATCCAAGGAGTACCAGTACTGAGCCAATAGACAAGGAGTACCAGTACTGAGCCAATATCCAAGGAGTACCAGTACTGAGCCAATATCCAAGGAGTACCAGGACTGAGTCAATAGACAAGGAGTACCAGGACTGAGTCGATAGACAAGGAGTACCAGGACTGAGTCAATATCCAAGGAGTACCAGGACTGAGTCAATATCCAAGGAGTACCAGGACTGAGTCAATATCCAAGGAGTACCAGGACTGAGTCAATAGACAAGAAGTACCAGGACTGAGTCAATAGACAAGGAGTACCAGTACTGAGTCAATAGACAAGGAGTACCAGTACTGAGTCAATAGACAAGGAGTACCAGTACTGAGTCAATAGACAAGGAGTACCAGTACTGAGTCAATAGACAAGGAGTACCAGGACTGAGTCAATAGACAAGGAGTACCAGGACTGAGTCAATAGACAAGGAGTACCAGGACTGAGTCAATAGACAAGGAGTACCAGGACTGAGTCAATATCCAAGGAGTACCAGTACTGAGTCAATATCCAAGAAGTACCAGGACTGAGTCAATATACAAGGAGTACCAGTACTGGAGTTCAATACACAAGAGTACCAGGACTGAGTCAATAGACAAGAAGTACCAGAACTGAGTCAATATCCAAGCGGTATGAGGCAGTTATTATGAAAATACGTAGATGTGGGTGAAGAATTGGAAATACATTCAGAAAGTATTCAGACCTCTTAACTTTTGCCCCAGTTTGTTACATTACAGCCTTATTCTCAAATGTATTAATTCAATACATCCTCATCAATCTACACACAATATCCCATAATGGCAAAAGCAAAACACTGTTATTATTTGTAATTTTTTAGAAATTTATAAAACTAAAAAACTGAAATGACATTGACATACTGTAAGTTTTCAGACCCTTTACTCAGTACTTTGTTGAAGCACATTTGGCAGTGATTACAGCCTCGGAGTCTTCTTTGGGTATGACCTTCAAGCTTGGCACACCTGTATTTGGGAGTTTCTCCCATTCTTCTCTGCAGATCCTCTCAGCTCTGTCAGGTTGGATGGGGAGAGTTGCTGCACAGTTATTTTCAGGTCTCTCCAGAGATGTCCGATCGGGTTCAAGTCCGGGCTCTGGCTGGGCCACACAAAGGACATTCAGAGACTTGTCCCAAAACCCACTCATGTATTGTCTTGACTATGTACTTAGAATTCGTTGTCCTGTTGGAAGGTGAACCTTCGCTCCAATCTGGGAGCCTGGGCTCGCTGTAGCAGGTTTTCATCAAAGATCTCTCTGTATTTTGTTCAGTAAATCTTTTGCTCGATCCCTGACTTGTCTCCCAGTCTGCCGCTGAAAAGCGTCCCCACAGCATGATGCTGCCACCACCATGCTTCACGTAGGGACGGTGCCAGGTTTCCTCCAGGCATGACGCTTGGTATTCAGGCCAAGAGTTCAATCTTGGTTTCATCAGAGCAGAGAATCTTGTTTCTCATGATCTGAGAGTCACAATAGGTGCCTTTTGGCAAACTCAGCGGGCTGTCATGTGCCTTTTACTAGAAGTGGCTTCCATCTGGCCACTCTACCATAAAAGATCTGATTGGTGGAGTGCTGCAGAGATGGGTTGTCCTTCTGGAAGGTTCTGTCATCTCCACAGAGGAACTCTGGAGCTCTCAGAGTGACCATCGGGTTCTTGTTCACCTCCTGACCAAGGCCCATATAAATGCAATAGAAATGTTTTGGTACCCTCCCCCAGATCTCTGCCGTGACACACTACTGTCTCGGAAATCTATCGAAAATTCCTTGACCTCATGGCTTGGTTTTTGCTCTGACATGAACTGTCAACTGTGGGACCTTGTATAGACAGGTGTGTGCCTTTCCCAAATCATGTCCAATCAATTGAATTTACCACAGGTGGACACCAATCAAGTTGTAGAACACCTCAAGGATGATCAATGAAAACAGAATTCACTTGAGTTTAATTTCTCATAGCAAGGGTCTGAATACTTATGTTTATGAGGTGTTTCTGTTTTTTAAACTTGTTTTCCTTTTTCATTATGTATTGTGTGTAGATTGTTACATATTAAATGTATTTAAACAAATCTCAAAAAGTGAAGGAGCCTGAATACTTTCTAATGTAAAAACAAATAGAGTAGCAGCAGCGTTATTAAAGTGTGTATGTGTGTGTGTGTGTGTGTGTGTGTGTGTGTGTGTGTGTGTGTGTGTGTGTGTGTGTGTGTGTGTGTGTGTGTGTGTGTGTGTGTGTGTGTGTGTGTGTGTGTGTGTGTGTGTGCGTCAAGTGTGTGTGTGTGTGTGTGTGTGTGTGTGTGTGTGTGTGTGTGTGTGTGTGTGTGTGTGTGTGTGTGTGTGTGTGTGTGTGTGTGTGTGTGTGTGTGTGTGGCGTCAATGTGTGTGTGTGTGTGTGTGAGTGTGTGTGTAGTGTGTGTGTGTGTGTGTGTGTGTGTGTGTGTAGAGTCCAGTCAGTGTGTGGGTAGAGTCCAGTCGTGTGTGTGTAGTGTGTAGTCAGTGTGTGTGTGTCCAGTCAGTGTGTGGGTAGAGTCCAGTCAGTGTGTGGGTAGAGTCCAGTCAGTGTGTGGGTAGAGTCCAGTCAGTGTGGGTAGAGTCCAGTCAGTGTGTGGGTAGAGTCCAGTCAGTGTGTGGGTAGAGTCCAGTCAGTGTGGGTAGAGTCCAGTCAGTGTGTGGGTAGAGTCCAGTCAGTGTGTGGGTAGAGTCCAGTCAGTGTGTGGGTAGAGTCAGTCAGTCAGTGTGTGGGTAGAGTCCAGTCAGTGTGTGGGTAGAGTCCAGTCAGTGTGTGTGGGTAGAGTCAGTGTGGGTAGTCAGTGTGGGTAGAGTCAGTGTGGGTAGAGTCCAGTCAGTGTGGGTAGAGTCCAGTCAGTGTGTGTAGAGTCCAGTCAGTGTGTGCGTAGAGTCCAGTCAGTGTGTGGGTAGAGTCCAGTCAGTGTGTGGGTAGAGTCCAGTCAGTGTGTGGGTAGAGTCCAGTCAGTGTGGGTAGAGTCCAGTCAGTGTGGGTAGAGTCCAGTCAGTGTGTGGGTAGAGTCCAGTCAGTGTGTGGGTAGAGTCCAGTCAGTGTGTGGGTAGAGTCCAGTCAGTGTGTGGGTAGAGTCCAGTCAGTGTGTGGGTAGAGTCCAGTCAGTGTGGGTAGAGTCCAGTCAGTGTGGGTAGAGTCAGTGTGTGGGTAGAGTCCAGTCAGTGTGGGTAGAGTCCAGTCAGTGTGGGTAGAGACAGTGTGTGGGTAGAGTCCAGTCAGTGTGGGTAGAGTCAGTGTGTGGGTAGAGTCCAGTCAGTGTGTGGGTAGAGTCCAGTCAGTGTGGGTAGAGTCAGTGTGTGGGTAGAGTCCAGTCAGTGTGTGGGTAGAGTCAGTGTGTGGGTAGAGTCCAGTCAGTGTGGGTAGAGTCAGTGTGTGGGTAGAGTCCAGTCAGTGTGTGGGTTGAGTCCAGTCAGTGTGGGTAGAGTCCAGTCAGTGTGCATAAAGAGTCAGTGCAAAACAAGATAAATAAATAATTAAAGGGGGTCAATGTTAATTGTCAGGGTAACCACTTGATTAACTGTCAGAGTCTTAGCTTGACGATCCCTGGTCTACTATAATGGAGTACTGGAAGTGATAGTTGATGATCCCAGGGGCCGGACAGTTCAAGGTGTGTAGTACCAGGGGCCAGACAGCAACTTCTCCGGCCAAAATATGCTCTTCTAAATGTAATCACATTTTATTTGTCACGTCTTCGTAAAACAACAGGTGTAGACTAACAGTGAAATGATTTCTTTTAATTATATTATGTGCTTTATTTTTACCCTTTTTTCTCCCCAGTTTTCCGGGGAATCCAATTGGTAGTTACAGTCTTGTCTCGTCGCTGCAACTCCAGTACGGACTCGGGAGAGGCAAATGTCGAGAGCCGTGGGTCTCCCGAAACACAACCCAGCCCAGCCGCACTGCTTTTTGACACAATGTCCATCCAACCTGGAAGACAGCTGCACCAATGAGTCGGAGGAAACACCGTACACCTGGTGACCGTGTCAGCGTGGCATTAACGCCCAGCTCGCCACAGGAGTCGCTAGTGCGTGATGGGACAGAAACATCCCTGCCGGGCAAACCTTCCCCTAACTCAGACGACGCTGGGCCAATTGTGCACCACCCCATAGGCCTCCCGGTCGCGGCTGGCTGCAACAGAGCCTGGACACGAACCAGTATATCTAGTGGCACAGCTAGCACTACGATGCAGTGCCTAGACCACTGCGCCACTCGAGAGTGAAATGCTTTCTTACGG
>NW_025755484.1:0-7701 GCF_021184085.1 Oncorhynchus gorbuscha
TAATAAATAATACTAATATATACTATTTAACAGACACATTTATCCAAAGCAACGTACAGTCATGGGTGCATACATTTTATGTATGGGTGGTCCCGTGAATTAAACCCACTATCCTGGCATCGTAAGCCCCATGCTCTACCAACTGAGATAAAATGTAGAGTAGAGAGTAGACTACAGTACAGTACAGTAGACTGCAGAACAGTAGCGTAGATGACAGAACAGTAGAGTAGATGACAGAACAGTAGAGTAGACGACAGAACAGTACAGTAGACTGCAGAACAGTAGCGTAGACGACAGAACAGTACAGTAGACGACAGAACAGTAGACGACAGAACAGTAGACGACAGAACAGTAGACTACAGAACAGTAGACTACAGAACAGTAGAGTAGACGACAGAACAGTAGAGTAGACGACAGAACAGTAGAGTAGACGACAGAACAGTAGACGGCAGAACAGTAGACTGCAGAACAGTAGATGACAGAACAGTAGATGACAGAATAGTAGACTGCAGAACAGTAGACTGCAGAACAGTAGATGACAGAACAGTAGACTGCAGAACAGTAGAGTAGACAGCAGAACAGTAGAGTAGACTACAGAACAGTAGAGTAGACAGCAGAACAGTAGAGTAGACTACAGAACAGTAGAGTAGACTGCAGAACAGTAGAGTAGACTACAGAACAGTAGAGTAGACAGCAGAACAGTAGAGTAGACTGGAACAGTAGATGACAGAACAGTAGACTGCAGAACAGTAGACTGCAGAACAGTAGACTGCAGAACAGTAGACAGCAGAACAGTAGACTACAGAACTGCACAGAACAGTAGAGTAGACTACAGAACAGTAGAGTAGACAGCAGAACAGTAGAGTAGACTACAGAACAGTAGAGACTGCAGACAGCAGAACAGTGGTATTATTGACTACCAGAACAGAGACTGCAGAACAGTAGACTGCAGAACAGTAGATGACAGAACAGTAGACTGCAGAACAGGAACAGTAGATGACAGAACAGTAGACTGCAGAACAGTAGACTGCAGAACAGTAGACCAGAACAGTAGATGACAGAAGAACAGTAGAGTAGACAGCAGAACAGTAGAGTAGACAGCAGAACAGTAGAGTAGACTACAGAACAGTAGAGTAGACTACAGAACAGTGGCAGTACAGAACAAACTACAGACAGTGGTGTAAACTACAGAACAGTAGACTACAGAACAGTGGTGTAGACACAGAACAGAACAGAACAACAGTAGACTACAGAACAGTAGACTACAGAACAGTGGTGTAGACTGCAGAACAGTACAGAACAGTAGACTACAGAACAAAGTAGTGTAGACTACAGAACAGTAGAGTAGACTGCAGAACAGAGTAGACCTACAGAACAGACTACAGAACAGTAGACTGCAGAACAGTAGACTGCAGAACAGTAGTGTAGACTACTACAGAACAGTAGAGTAGACTACAGAACAGTAGAGTAGACTACAGGGTATTAGACTACAGAACAGTAGGTAGACGACAGAACAGTAGAGTAGACAAGAACAGTACAGTAGATGACAGAACAGTAGACTACAAACAGTAGAGTAGACTACAGAACAGTATACTAGACGGCAAGAACAGTAGAGTAGACGGCAGAACAGTAGGTAGACGGCAGAACAGTGATGAAGCGGCAGAACAGTAAGTAGAGCGGCAGAACAGTAGAGTGAAGCGGCAGAACAGTAAGTAGACGGCAGAACAGTAGAGTAGACGACAGAACAGTGATAAGACGACAGAACAGTAGAGTAGACGACAGAACAGTAGAGTAGACGACAGAACAGTAGAGTAGACGACAGAACAGTAGAGTAGACAGAACAGTAGACGACAGAACAGTAGACTGCAGAACAGTAGACTGCAGAACAGTAGACTGCAGAACAGTAGACTGCAGAACAGTAGACTGCAGAACAGTAGACTACAGAACAGTAGACTGGAACAGTAGAGTAGACAACAGAACAGTAGACTACAGAACAGTAGAGTAGACAGCAGAACAGTAGAGTAGACTACAGAACAGTAGAGTAGACTAGCAGAACAGTAGAGTAGACTACAGAACAGTAGAGTAGACTGACAGAACAGTAGATGACAAGAACAGTAGACTGCCAGAACAGAGAACAGTAGACTACAGAACAGTAGATGACAGAACAGTAGAGTAGACAGCAGAACAGTAGAGTAGACAGCAGAACAGTAGAGTAGACTACAGAACAGTAGAGTAGACAGCAGAACAGTAGAGTAGACTACAGAACAGTAGACTACAGAACAGTAGTGTAAACTACAGAACAGTAGACTACAGAACAGTGGTGTAGACTACAGAACAGTAACTACAGAACAGTAGACTACAGAACAGTAGACTACAGAACAGTGTAGACTGCAGAACTAGACTGCAGAACAGTAGACTACAGAACAGTAGTGTAGACTACAGAACAGTAACTACAGAACAGTAGACTACAGAACAGTAGACTACAGAACAGTGGTAGACCGACAGACTGCAGAACAGTACAGTAGATGACAGAACAGTAGACTACAGAACAGTAGAGTAGACTACAGAACAGTATACTAGACTACAGAACAGTATACTAGACAGCAGAACAGTAGAGTAGACGGCAGAACAGTAGAGTGGTGACGTGACAGAACTACGGCAGAACAGTAGAGTAGACTACAGAACAGCAGAGCAGAGACGGCAGAACAGCAGAGCAGAGCAGAACAGTAGAGCAGACGACAGAACAGCAGAGCAGACGACAGAACAGTAGAGTAGACGACAGAACAGCAGAGTAGACGACAGAACAGTAGATGACAGAACAGTAGACTACAGAACAGTAGAGTAGACTGACAGAACAGTATGAAGCGACAGAACTAGACTACAGAACAGTATACAGAACAGTAGACGACAGAACAGAACAGTAGAGTAGACGACAGAACAGTAGAGTAGACACAGAACAGTAGAGTAGACTACAGAACAGTAGAGTAGACTACAGAACAGTAGGTAGACTGACAGAACAGTGGGGAGTAGACGACAGAACAGTAGAGTAGACGGCAGAACAGTAGAGAGACGGCAGAACAGCAGAACAGTAGAGTAGACGGCAGAACAGTAGAGTAGACGACAGAACAGTAGAGTAGACGACAGCAGTAGACCAGAACAGTAGAGACAGAACAGTAGACTACAGAACAGTAGAGCAGACAGCAGAACAGTAGAGCACGACAGAACAGTAGAGTAGACGACAGAACAGTAGACGACAGAACAGTAGGCGACAGAACAGAACAGTAGAGTAGGCGACAGTAGGAACAGTAGAGTAGACTACAGTAGAGTAGAGTAGACGACAGAACAGTAGACTACAGAACAGTAGACTACAGAACAGTAGAGTAGACTACAGAACAGTAGAGTAGACAGAACAGTACAGTAGACGACAGAACAGAACAGTAGACTACAGAACAGTAGAGTAGACTACAGAACAGTAGAGTAGACGACAGTACAGTAGACGGCAGAACAGTAGACAGCAGAACTAGACGGCAGAACAGTAGAGTAGACGGCAGAACAGTAGAGTAGACGACAGAACAGTAGAGTAGACAGCAGAACAGTAGAGTAGACGACAGAACAGTAGACTGCAGAACAGTAGACTGCAGAACAGTAGAGTGCAGAACGACAGAACAGTAGACTGCAGAGTAGACGACAGAACAGTAGATGACAGAACGACACAGAACAGTAGAGTAGACACAGAACAGTAGTAGACGACAGAACAGTAGAGACAGCAGAACAGTAGTAGACGACAGAACAGTAGATGACGACAGAACAGTAGACGGCAGAACAGTAGACTGCAGAACAGTAGACGGCAGAACAGTAGACAGTAAGTGAAGCGACAGAACAGTAGAGTAGACTACAGAACAGTAGAGTAGACTACAGAACAGTAGAGTAGACGACAGAACAGTAGAGTAGACGACAGAACAGTAGAGTAGACGACAGAACAGTAGAGACAGACTAGCGACAGAACAGTAGACGACAGAACAGTAGAGTAGACAGCAGAACAGTAGAGTAGACTACAGAACAGTAGAGTAGACGGACAGAACAGTAGAGTAGACAGAACAGTAGAGCGACAGAACAGTGACAGAACAGTAGACGACAGAACAGTAGAGAGTAGACAGAACAGTAGACTACAGAACGACAGAACAGTAGAGTAGACAGCAGAACAGTAGAGAGTAGACGACAGAACAGTAGAGTAGACGACAGAACAGTAGAGTAGACGACAGAACAGTAGACTACAGAACAGTAGACTACAGAACAGTAGACGACAGAACAGTAGACCGACAGAACAGTAGAACAGTAGATGACAGAACAGTAGACTGCAGAACAGTAGACTGCAGAACAGTAGACTGCAGAACAGTAGAACAGTAGACAGAACAGTAGACTGCAGAACAGTAGAGTAGACAGCAGAACAGTAGACTACAGAACAGTAGAGTAGACAGCAGAACAGTAGAGTAGACTACAGAACAGTAGAGTAGACAGCAGAACAGTAGAGTAGACTACAGAACAGTAGAGTAGACTGCAGAACAGTAGATGACAGAACAGTAGACTGCAGAACAGTAGACTGCAGAACAGTAGACTGCAGAACAGTAGATGACAGAACAGTAGAGTAGACAGCAGAACAGTAGAGTAGACAGCAGAACAGTAGAGTAGACTACAGAACAGTAGAGTAGACAGCAGAACAGTAGAGTAGACTACAGAACAGTAGACTACAGAACAGTGGTGTAAACTACAGAACAGTAGACTACAGAACAGTGGTGTAGACTACAGAACAGTAACTACAGAACAGTAGACTACAGAACAGTAGACTACAGAACAGTGGTGTAGACTGCAGAACAGTAGACTGCAGAACAGTAGACTGCAGAACAGTAGTGTAGACTACAGAACAGTAGAGTAGACTACAGAACAGTAGAGTAGACTACAGAACAGTAGACTACAGAACAGTAGAGTAGACGACAGAACAGTAGAGTAGACAGAACAGTACAGTAGATGACAGAACAGTAGACTACAGAACAGTAGAGTAGACTACAGAACAGTATACTAGACTACAGAACAGTATACTAGACGGCAGAACAGTAGAGTAGACGGCAGAACAGTAGACTAGACTACAGAACAGTAGACTAGACGACAGAACAGTAGAGTAGACGGCAGAACAGTAGAGTAGACGACAGAACAGTAGAGTAGACGACAGAACAGTAGACGACAGAACAGTAGAGTAGACGACAGAACAGTAGAGTAGACGACAGAACAGTAGAGTAGACGACAGAACAGTAGAGTAGACGACAGAACAGTAGAGTAGACGACAGAACAGTAGAGTAGACGACAGAACAGTAGAGTAGACGACAGAACAGTAGACGACAGAACAGTAGACGACAGAACAGTAGACGACAGAACAGTAGACGACAGTAGAGTAGACGACAGAACAGTAGAGTAGACTACAGAACAGTAGAGTAGACTACAGAACAGTAGAGTAGACTACAGAACAGTAGAGTAGACGACAGAACAGTAGAGTAGACGACAGAACAGTAGAGTAGACGGCAGAACAGTAGAGTAGACGGCAGAACAGTAGAGTAGACGGCAGAACAGTAGAGTAGACGGCAGAACAGTAGAGTAGACGACAGAACAGTAGAGTAGACGACAGAACAGTAGACGACAGAACAGTAGACGACAGAACAGTAGACTACAGAACAGTAGAGTAGACAGCAGAACAGTAGAGTAGACGACAGAACAGTAGAGTAGACGACAGAACAGTAGACGACAGAACAGTAGACGACAGAACAGTAGACGACAGTAGAGTAGACGACAGTAGAGTAGAGTAGACGACAGAACAGTAGAGTAAACTACAGAACAGTAGACGACAGAACAGTAGACGACAGTAGAGTAGAGTAGACGACAGAACAGTAGAGTAGACTACAGAACAGTAGACGACAGAACAGTAGACGACAGAACAGTAGACGACAGTAGAGTAGAGTAGACGACAGAACAGTAGAGTAGACGACAGAACAGTAGAGTAGACTACAGAACAGTAGAGTAGACGACAGAACAGTAGAGTAGACGGCAGAACAGTAGACGGCAGAACAGTAGAGTAGACGGCAGAACAGTAGAGTAGACGGCAGAACAGTAGAGTAGACGGCAGAACAGTAGAGTAGACGACAGAACAGTAGACTACAGAACAGTAGAGGACAGAACAGTAGACGACAGAACAGTAGAGTAGACGACAGAACAGTAGACTGCAGAACAGTAGACTGCAGAACAGTAGACTGCAGAACAGTAGATGACAGAACAGTAGAGTAGACAGCAGAACAGTAGAGTAGACAGCAGAACAGTAGAGTAGACAGCAGAACAGTAGAGTAGACAGCAGAACAGTAGAGTAGACGACAGAACAGTAGAGTAGACGACAGAACAGTAGAGTAGACGGCAGAACAGTAGAGTAGACGGCAGAACAGTAGGAAGTAGACGGCAGAACAGTAAGTGAAGCGACAGAACAGTAGAGTAGAGACGACAGAACAATGAGGCGACAGAACAGTAGAGCGACAGAACAGTAGAGTAAGCGACAGAACAGTAAGTAAACGTGACAGAACAGTAAGTGAGCGACAGAACAGTAAGTGACGACAGAACAGTAAGTAGAGCGACAGAACAGTAGAGTGACAAGGCGACAGAACAGTGACGACAGAACAGTAAGCGACGAACGGTAGGCGACAGTGATAAGCGGCAGTAGAGTAGAGTAGGCGACAGAACAGTAGAGTAGACTACAGAACAGTAGACGACAGAACAGTAGACGACAGTAGAGTAGAGTAGACGACAGAACAGTAGAGTAGACGACAGAACAGTAGACGACAGAACAGTAGACGACAGAACAGTAGACGACAGAACAGTAGACGACAGAAGTAGTAGACGACAGAACAGTAGAGTAGACAGAACAGTAGAGTAGACTACAGAACAGTAGACTGCAGAACAGTAGATGACAGAACAGTAGACTGCAGAACAGTAGAGTAGACAGCAGAACAGTAGAGTAGACTGCAGAACAGTAGAGTAGACAGCAGAACAGTAGAGTAGACTACAGAACAGTAGAGTAGACAGCAGAACAGTAGAGTAGACTTCAGAACAGTAGACTGCAGAACAGTAGACTGCAGAACAGTAGACTGCAGAACAGTAGATGACAGAACAACAGTAGAGTAGACAGCAGAACAGTAGAGTAGACAGCAGAACAGTAGAGTAGACAGCAGAACAGTAGAGTAGACAGCAGAACAGTAGAGTAGACTACAGAACAGTAGAGTAGACAGCAGAACAGTAGACTACAGAACAGTGGTGTAGACTACAGAACAGTGGTGTAGACTACAGAACAGTGGTGTAGACTACAGAACAGTGGTGTAGACTACAGAACAGTGGTGTAGACTACAGAACAGTGGTGTAGACTACAGAACAGTGGTGTAGACTACAGAACAGTAGACTACAGAACAGTAGAGTAGACGACAGAACAGTAGACTACAGAACAGTAGAGTAGACGACAGAACAGTAGAGTAGACTACAGAACAGTATACTAGACGGCAGAACAGTAGAGTAGACGGCAGAACAGTAGAGTAGACGGCAGAACAGTAGAGTAGACGGCAGAACAGTAGACGACAGAACAGTAGACGACAGAACAGTAGACGACAGAACAGTAGA
>NW_025755485.1:0-7700 GCF_021184085.1 Oncorhynchus gorbuscha
AGTAGTGCACTATACAGGAATAGGGTTCTATAGGGCTCTGGTCTACAGTAGTCCACTATACAGGAATAGGGTTCTATAGGGCTCTGGTCTACAGTAGTCGCACTATACAGGGAATAGGGTTCTATAGGGCTCTGGTCTACAGTAGTCCACTATACAGGGAATAGGGTTCTATAGGGCTCTGGTCTACAGTAGTCCACTATACAGGGAATAGGGTTCTATAGGGCTCTGGTCTACAGTAGTCCACTATACAGGAATAGGGTTCTATAGGGCTCTGGTCTACAGTAGTCCACTATACAGGGAATAGGGTTCTATAGGGCTCTGGTCTACAGTAGTCTACTATACAGGGAATAGGGTTCTATAGGGCTCTGGTCTACAGTAGTCACTATACAGGGAATAGGGTTCTATAGGGCTCTGGTCTACAGTAGTCCACTATACAGGGAATAGGGTTCTATAGGGCTCTGGTCTACAGTAGTCCACTATACAGGGAATAGGGTTCTATAGGGCTCTGGTCTACAGTAGTCCACTATACAGGGAATAGGGTTCTATAGGGCTCTGGTCTACAGTAGTCTACTATACAGGGAATAGGGTTCTATAGGGCTCTGGTCTACAGTAGTCTACTATACAGGGAATAGGGTTCTATAGGGCTCTGGTCTAAAGTAGTCCACTATACAGGGAATAGGGTTCTATAGGGCTCTGGTCTACAGTAGTCCACTATACAGGGAATAGGGTTCTATAGGGCTCTGGTCTACAGTAGTCCACTATACAGGGAATAGGGTTCTATAGGGCTCTGGTCTACAGTAGTCCACTATACAGGGAATAGGGTTCTATAGGGCTCTGGTCTACAGTAGTCCACTATACAGGGAATAGGGTTCTATAGGGCTCTGGTCTACAGTAGTCCACTATACAGGGAATAGGGTTCTATAGGGCTCTGGTCTACAGTAGTCCACTATACAGGGAATAGGGTTCTATAGGGCTCTGGTCTACAGTAGTCTACTATACAGGGAATAGGGTTCTATAGGGCTCTGGTCTAAAGTAGTCCACTATACAGGGAATAGGGTTCTATAGGGCTCTGGTCTACAGTAGTCCACTATACAGGGAATAGGGTTCTATAGGGCTCTGGTCTACAGTAGTCTACTATACAGGGAATAGGGTTCTATAGGGCTCTGGTCTACAGTAGTCCACTATACAGGGAATAGGGTTCTATAGGGCTCTGGTCTACAGTAGTCCACTATACAGGGAATAGGGTTCTATAGGGCTCTGGTCTACAGTAGTCCACTATACAGGGAATAGTGTTCTATAGGGCTCTGGTCTACAGTAGTCCACTATACAGGGAATAGTGTTCTATAGGGCTCTGGTCTAAAGTAGTCCACTATACAGGGAATAGGGTTCTATAGGGCTCTGGTCTACAGTAGTCCACTATACAGGGAATAGGGTTCTATAGGGCTCTGGTCTACAGTAGTCCACTATACAGGGAATAGGGTTCTATAGGGCTCTGGTCTACAGTAGTCCACTATACAGGGAATAGGGTTCTATAGAGCTCTGGTCTACAGTAGTCCACTATACAGGGAATAGTGTTCTATAGGGCTCTGGTCTACAGTAGTCCACTATACAGGGAATAGGGTTATATAGGGCTCTGGTCTAAAGTAGTGCACTATACAGGGAATAGGGTTCTATAGGGCTCTGGTCTACAGTAGTCCACTATACAGGGAATAGGGTTCTATAGGGCTCTGGTCTACAGTAGTCCACTATACAGGGAATATGGTTCTATAGGGCTCTGGTCTACAGTAGTCCACTATACAGGGAATAGGGTTCTATAGGGCTCTGGTCTACAGTAGTCCACTATACAGGGAATAGGGTTCTATAGGGCTCTGGTCTACAGTAGTCCACTATACAGGGAATAGGGGCCATTCAGAAGCAGCCATCACTCTGGATAAGAGCGTCTGCTAAATGACTTAAATGTAAATGTAAATGTAATGTGGCAGTGAAAACACAGAGAAAAGAAGTAGTTGTATTAAATAGACTGAACTGTGGCCTACAGCATCCCTCCCATCTCATGAATCAAGTCCACATAAAACTAAGGGTGTGTTCCTCTGTCTGAGCGAGTACCTGGACACACCTTCTGCTTTTCCTAGCCTGACCCCATGTGTACACATCAGCACCAACAGACCAGACGATAGGAGCTATTTATAGTCCTGGGCCAGGTGTACCTGTGTCTGTGTACGTGTGTCTGTGCTTTTATGTGTGTGTGTGTGTGTGTGTGTGTGTGTGTGTGTGTGTGTGTGTGTGTGTGTGTGTGTGTGTGTGTGTGTGTGTGTGTGTGTGTGTGTGTGTGTGTGTGTGTGTGTGTGTGTGTGTGTGTGTGTGTGTGTGTGTGTGTGTGTGTGTGTGTGTGTGTGTGCGTGTGTATGAGAGAGAGAAGTGTTTCACCTCTGTCTCGTTGTCAGTGGGTGTTGTACTATTAGCTTTTATTAGCCAAATATTATTTCACTAGAGCCTCTCTTCTCTGTCAGTAGCTAAGAGAGGAGGTTACAGTTCATACACACAGTGGGTAGATGATCCCTGGTCACCCACTGTTCTTCAGGCTATGACAGGTTACCACTGTTCTTCAGGCTATGACAGGTTACCACTGTTTCTAATGCTATGACAGGTTACCACTGTTCTTCAGGCTATGACAGGTTACCACTGTTTCTAATGCTATGACAGGTTACCACTGTTTCTAATGCTATGACAGGTTACCACTGTTCTTCAGGCTATGACAGGTTACCACTGTTCTCTCAGGCTATGACAGGTTACCACTGTTCTTCAGGCTATGACAGGCTACCACTGTTTCTAATGCTCTGACAGGTTACCACAGTTTCTAATGCGATGACAGGTTACCACTGTTTCTAATGCTATGACAGGTTACCACTGTTCTTCAGGCTATGGCAGGTTACCACTGTTCTTCAGGCTATGACAGGTTACCACTGTTTCTAATGCTATGACAGGTTACCACTGTTTCTAATGCTATGACAGGTTACCACTGTTTCTAATGCTATGACAGGTTACCACTGTTCTTCAGGCTATGACAGGTTACCACTGTTCTTCAGGCTATGACAGGTTACCACTGTTCTTACAGGCTATGACAGGTTACCACTGTTCTTCTAATGCTATGACAGGTTACCACTGTTTCTAATGCTATGACAGGTTACCACTGTTCTTCAGGCTATGGCAGGTTACCACTGTTTCTAATGCTATGACAGGTTACCACTGTTTCTTAATGCTATGACAGGTTACCACTGTTCTTCAGGCTATGACAGGTTACCACTGTTTCTAATGCTATGACAGGTTACCACTGTTCTTCAGGCTATGACAGGTTACCACTGTTCTTCAGGCTATGACAGGTTACCACTGTTCTTCAGGCTATGACAGGTTACCACTGTTCTTCAGGCTATGACAGGTTACCACTGTTTCTAATGCTATGACAGGTTACCACTGTCTTCAGGCTATGACAGGTTACCACTGTTCTAATGCTATGACAGGTTACCACTGTTCTTCAGGCTATGGCAGGTTACCACTGTTTCTAATGCTATGACAGGTTACCACTGTTCTCCAATGCTATGACAGGTTACCACTGTTTCTAATGCTATGACAGGTTACCACTGTTTCTAATGCTATGACAGGTTACCACTGTTCTTCAGGCTATGACAGGTTACCACTGTTTCTAATGCTATGACAGGTTACCACTGTTTCTATCATGCTATGACAGGTTACCACTGTTTCTAATGCTATGACAGGTTACCACTGTTCTTCAGGCTATGACAGGTTACCACTGTTCTTCAGGCTATGGCAGGTTACCACTGTTTCTAATGCTATGACAGGTTACCACTGTTCTCTCAAGGCTATGACAGGTTACCACTGTTCTTCAGGCTATGACAGGTTACCACTGTTTCTAAGGCTATGACAGGTTACCACTGTTCTTCAGGCTATGACAGGTTACCACTGTTCTTCAGGCTATGACAGGTTACCACTGTTTCTAATGCTATGACAGGTTACCACTGTTTCTAATGCTATGACAGGTTACCACTGTTCTTCAGGCTATGACAGGTTACCACTGTTTCTAATGCTATGACAGGTTACCACTGTTCTTCAGGCTATGACAGGTTACCACTGTTCTTCAGGCTATGGCAGGTTACCACTGTTTCTAATGCTATGACAGTTACACTGTTTCCTAAATGCTATGACAGATTACCACTGTTCTTCAGGCTAGCGAGTTACCACTGTTTCTAATGCTATGACAGGTTACCACTGTTTCTAATGCTATGACAGGTTACACTGTTCTTCAGGCTATGACGAGTTACCACTGTTCTTCAGGCTATGACAGGTTACCACTGTTCTTTGAGGCTATGACAGGTTACCACTGTTTCTAATGCTATGACAGGTTACCACTGTTCTTCAGGCTATGGCCAGTTACCACTGTTTCTAATGCTATGACAGGCTACCACTGTTTCTAAGCTATGACAGGTTACCACTGTTTCTAATGCTATGACAGGTTACCACTCTTCTTCAGGCTATGACAGGTTACCACTGTTTCTAATGCTATGACAGGGTTACCACTGTTCCCCAATGCTATGACAGGTTACCACTGTTCTTCCAGGCTATGACAGGTTACCACTGTTCTGCTTCAGGCTATGACGGGTTACCACTACTGTTGCTTCAGGCTATGACGGTTACCACTGAATTATTCAGGCTAGGCAAAGGTTACCACTGTTTCTAATGCTATGACAGGTTACCACTGTTTCTAATGCTATGACAGGTTACCACTGTTTCTTCAGGCTATGACAGGTTACCACTGTTTCTAATGCTATGACAGGTTACCACTGTTCTTCAGGCTATGACAGGTTACCACTGTTCTTCAGGCTATGACAGGTTACCACTGTTTCTAATGCTATGACAGGTTACCACTGTTTCTTCAGGCTATGACAGGTTACCACTGTTTCTTCAGGCTATGACAGGTTACCACTGTTTCTAATGCTATGACAGGTTACCACTGTTCTTCAGGCTATGACAGGTTACCACTGTTTCTAATGCTATGACAGGTTACCACTGTTCTTCAGGCTATGACAGGTTACCACTGTTCTTCAGGCTATGACAGGTTACCACTGTTTCTAATGCTATGACAGGTTACCACTGTTTCTAATGCTATGACAGGTTACCACTGTTCTTCAGGCTATGACAGGTTACCACTGTTCTTCAGGCTATGACAGGTTACCACTGTTTCTCAATGCTATGACAGGTTACCACTGTTCTTCAGGCTATGACAGGTTACCACTGTTTCTAATGCTATGACAGGTTACCACTGTTCTCTCAGGCTATGACAGGTTACCACTGTTCTTCAGGCTATGGCAGGTTACCACTGTTTCTAATGCTATGACAGGTTACCACTGTTTCTAATGCTATGGCAGGTTACCACTGTTTCTAATGCTATGACAGGTTACCACTGTTCTTCAGGCTATGACAGGTTACCACTGTTCATCAGGCTATGACAGGTTACCACTGTTCTTCAGGCTATGACAGGTTACCACTGTTTCTAATGCTATGACAGGTTACCACTGTTCTTCAGGCTATGACAGGTTACCACTGTTTCTAATGCTATGACAGGTTACCACTGTTCTTCAGGCTATGACAGGTTACCACTGTTTCTTCAGGCTATGACAGGTTACCACTGTTCTTCTAGTGCTATGACAGGTTACCACTGTTTCTAATGCTATGACAGGTTACCACTGTTCTTCAGGCTATGACAGGTTACCACTGTTTCTAATGCTATGACAGGTTACCACTGTTTCTAATGCTATGACAGGTTACCACTGTTCTTCAGGCTATGACAGGTTACCACTGTTCTCTAATGCTATGACAGGTTACCACTGTTTCTAATGCTATGACAGGTTACCACTGTTCTTCAGGCTATGACAGGTTACCACTGTTTCTTAAGGCTATGACAGGTTACCACTGTTCTTCAGGCTATGACAGGTTACCACTGTTTCTAATGCTATGACAGGTTACCACTGTTCTTCAGGCTATGACAGGTTACCACTGTTCTTCAGGCTATGACAGGTTACCACTGTTCTTCAGGCTATGACAGGTTACCACTGTTTCTAATGCTATGACAGGTTACCACTGTTCTTCAGGCTATGACAGGTTACCACTGTTTCTAATGCTATGACAGGTTACCACTGTTCTTCAGGCTATGACAGGTTACCACTGTTCTTCAGGCTATGGCAGGTTACCACTGTTTCTAATGCTATGACAGGTTACCACTGTTTCTAATGCTATGACAGGTTACCACTGTTCTTCAGGCTATGACAGGTTACCACTGTTCTCTAATGCTATGACAGGTTACCACTGTTTCTAATGCTATGACAGGTTACCACTGTTCTTCTAGTGCTATGACAGGTTACCACTGTTCTTCAGGCTATGACAGGTTACCACTGTTTCTAATGCTATGACAGGTTACCACTGTTTCTAATGCTATGACAGGTTACCACTGTTCTTCAGGCTATGACAGGTTACCACTGTTTCTAATGCTATGACAGGTTACCACTGTTTCTAATGCTATGACAGGTTACCACTGTTTCTAATGCTATGACAGGTTACCACTGTTCTTCAGGCTATGACAGGTTACCACTGTTTCTAATGCTATGACAGGTTACCACTGTTTCTAATGCTATGACAGGTTACCACTGTTCTCTCATGCTATGACAGGTTACCACTGTTCTTCAGGCTATGACAGGTTACCACTGTTCTTCAGGCTATGGCAGGTTACCACTGTTTCTACATGCTATGACAGGTTACCACTGTTTCTAATGCTATGACAGGTTACCACTGTTCTTCAGGCTATGACAGGTTACCACTGTTTCTAATGCTATGACAGGTTACCACTGTTCTTCAGGCTATGACAGGTTACCACTGTTTCTAATGCTATGACAGGTTACCACTGTTCTTCAGGCTATGACAGGTTACCACTGTTTCTACAGGCTATGACAGGTTACCACTGTTCTTCAGGCTATGACAGGTTACCACTGTTCTCTAATGCTATGACAGGTTACCACTGTTTCTAATGCTATGACAGGTTACCACTGTTCTTCAGGCTATGACAGGTTACCACTGTTTCTAATGCTATGACAGGTTACCACTGTTCTCTCAGTGCTATGACAGGTTACCACTGTTCTTCAGGCTATGACAGGTTACCACTGTTTCTAATGCTATGACAGGTTACCACTGTTCTTCTAGTGCTATGACAGGTTACCACTGTTCTTCCAGGCTATGACAGGTTACCACTGTTTCTAATGCTATGACAGGTTACCACTGTTCTTCAGGCTATGACAGGTTACCACTGTTCTCTCAGGCTATGACAGGTTACCACTGTTCTTCAGGCTATGACAGGTTACCACTGTTCTTCAGGCTATGACAGGTTACCACTGTTCTTCAGGCTATGACAGGTTACCACTGTTTCTTAATGCTATGACAGGTTACCACTGTTCTTCAGGCTATGACAGGTTACCACTGTTCTTCTAATGCTATGACAGGTTACCACTGTTCTTCAGGCTATGACAGGTTACCACTGTTCTTCAGGCTATGACAGAGTTACCACTGTTTCTTAATGCTATGACAGGTTACCACTGTTTCTAATGCTATGACAGGTTACCACTGTTCTTCAGGCTATG
>NW_025755486.1:0-7699 GCF_021184085.1 Oncorhynchus gorbuscha
ATGACATTACTCCATGTTAATCTGAATGACATTACTCCATATTAATCTGACTGACATTACTCCATGTTAATCTGACTGACATTACTCCATGTTACTCTGAATGACATTACTCCATGTTACTCTGAATGACATTACTCCGTGTTAATCTGACTAACATTACTCCATGTTAATCTGACTGACATTACTCCACTTTGATCTGAATGACATTACTCCATGTTACTCTGAATGACATTACTCCATGTTAATCTGACTGACATTACTCCATGTTAATCTGACTGACATTACTCTATGTTAATCTGAATGACATTACTCCATGTTTATCTGAATGACATTACTCCATGTTAATCTGACTGACATTACTCCATGTTAATCTGACCGACATTACTCCATGTTAATCTGAATGACATTACTCCATGTTAATCTGACTGACATTACTCCACTTTGATCTGAATGACATTACTCCATGTTAATCTGAATTACATTACTCCATGTTAATCTGAATGACATTACTCCATGTTAATCTGACTGACATTACTCCATGTTAATCTGACTGACATTACTCCATGTTAATCTGACTGACATTACTCCACTTTGATCTGAATGACATTACTCCATGTTAATCTGAATGACATTACTCCATGTTAATCTGAATGACATTACTCCATGTTAATCTAACCAACATTACTCCATGTTAATCTGAATGACATTACTCCATGTTAATCTAACTAACATTACTCCATGTTAATCTGAATGACATTACTCCATGTTAATCTGACTAACATTACTCCATGTTAATCTGAATGACATTACTCCATGTTAATCTGACTGACATTACTCCATGTTAATCTGAATGACATTACTCCATGTTACTCTGAATGACATTACTCCATGTTAATCTGAATGACATTACTCCATGTTAATCTGAATGACATTACTCCATGTTAATCTGAATGACATTACTCCATGTTAATCTGACTGACATTACTCCATGTTAATCTGACTGACATTACTCCATGTTAATCTGATTGACATTACTCCATGTTAATCTGAATGCCATTACTCCATGTTAATCTGATTGACATGCATAGAGATGGAAACCTATTACCTATATATAGTGCACTGTGGGCCCTAGTCAAAAGTAGTGTACTACATAGGGACTAGGGGTGCCATTTGGGAGGCACCCTGGGTTCTTCTTGAACGCTACCTGGCAATATATGGAGCATATCCATTTTAAATTCCATCAGCAACCAGCACCCTCTACAATCACAGGTTCTCCCCTCTCTCTCTCTCTCTCTCTCTCTCTCTCTCTCTCTCTCTCTCTCTCTCTCTCTCTCTCTCTCTCTCTCTCTCTCTCTCTCGCTCTCTTTCTTTCATTCTCTCTCTCGCTTTGTCCCTCTCCCTCTCCCTCTCCCTCTCCCTCTCTCCCTCTCCCTCTCTCTCCCTCTCCCTCTCCCTCTCCCTCTCCTCTCCTCTCCTCTCCCTCTCCCTCTCTCTGGTGCAGGTAGAGTCAAAGTGGAATAAAAACATGGGCCCTGGGACTGAATGTGTAATGTTTTCACTCTGCCTGCTATGGTATATTATATTCCATCTGGACAATGTTGTCTCCCGTTCCTGTTTCGTATGGAGCCCTCTTAGGTGTCTTCCTCTCCTCTAGTCAATACTACTGTCCTCCTCTAGTCAATACTACTGTCCTCCTCTAGTCAATACTACTGTCTTCCTCTACTCTAGTCAATACTACTGTCTTCCTCTAGTCAATACTACTGTCCTCCTCTAGTCAATACTACTGTCTTCCTCTACTCTAGTCAATACTACTGTCTTCCTCTCCTCTAGTCAATACTACTGTCCTCCTCTAGTCAATACTACTGTCCTCCTCTAGTCAATACTACTGTCTTCCTCTACTCTAGTCAATACTACTGTCTTCCTCTAGTCAATACTACTGTCTTCCTCTAGTCAATACTACTGTCTTCCTCTAGTCAATACTACTGTCTTCCTCTAGTCAATACTACTGTCTTCCTCTAGTCAATACTACTGTCCTCCTCTCGTCAATACTACTGTCTTCCTCTACTCTAGTCAATACTACTGTCCTCCTCTAGTCAATACTACTGTCTTCCTCTACTCTAGTCAATACTACTGTCTTCCTCTCCTCTAGTCAATACTACTGTCCTCCTCTAGTCAATACTACTGTCTTCCTCTAGTCAATACTACTGTCCTCCTCTAGTCAATACTACTGTCTTCCTCTACTCTATTCAATACTACTGTCTTCCTCTAGTCAATACTACTGTCCTCCTCTAGTCAATACTACTGTCCTCCTCTAGTCAATACTACTGTCCTCCTCTAGTCAATACTACTGTCCTCCTCTAGTCAATACTACTGTCTTCCTCTACTCTAGTCAATACTACTGTCTTCCTCTCCTCTAGTCAATACTACTGTCCTCCTCTAGTCAATACTACTGTCTTCCTCTAGTCAATACTACTGTCCTCCTCTAGTCAATACTACTGTCTTCCTCTACTCTAGTCAATACTACTGTCTTCCTCTAGTCAATACTACTGTCCTCCTCTCGTCAATACTACTGTCTTCCTCTACTCTAGTCAATACTACTGTCCTCCTCTAGTCAATACTACTGTCTTCCTCTACTCTAGTCAATACTACTGTCTTCCTCTCCTCTAGTCAATACTACTGTCCTCCTCTAGTCAATACTACTGTCTTCCTCTAGTCAATACTACTGTCCTCCTCTAGTCAATACTACTGTCTTCCTCTACTCTAGTCAATACTACTGTCTTCCTCTAGTCAATACTACTGTCCTCCTCTAGTCAATACTACTGTCTTCCTCTACTCTAGTCAATACTACTGTCTTCCTCTAGTCAATACTACTGTCCTCCTCTAGTCAATACTACTGTCCTCCTCTAGTCAATACTACTGTCTTCCTCTAGTCAATACTACTGTCTTCCTCTAGTCAATACTACTGTCTTCCTCTAGTCAATACTACTGTCCTCCTCTAGTCAATACTACTGTCTTCCTCTAGTCAATACTACTGTCTCCCTCTAGTCAATACTACTGTCTTCCTCTAGTCAATACTACTGTCCTCTTCTAGTCAATACTACTGTCTTCCTCTCCTCTAGTCAATACTACTGTCTTCCTCTAGTCAATACTACTGTCTTCCTCTACTCTAGTCAATACTACTGTCTTCCTCTAGTCAATACTACTGTCTCCCTCTAGTCAATACTACTGTCTTCCTCTAGTCAATACTACTGTCCTCCTCTAGTCAATACTACTGTCTTCCTCTAGTCAATACTACTGTCCTCCTCTAGTCAATACTACTGTCTTCCTCTAGTCAATACTACTGTCTTCCTCTACTCTAGTCAATACTACTGTCTTCCTCTAGTCAATACTACTGTCTCCCTCTAGTCAATACTACTGTCTTCCTCTAGTCAATACTACTGTCTTCCTCTAGTCAATACTACTGTCTTCCTCTAGTCAACACTACTGTCCTCCTCTAGTCAATACTACTGTCCTCCTCTAGTCAATACTACTGTCTTCCTCTAGTCAATACTACTGTCTTCCTCTAGTCAATACTACTGTCCTCCTCTAGTCAATACTACTGTCCTCCTCTAGTCAATACTACTGTCTTCCTCTACTCTAGTCAATACTACTGTCTTCCTCTAGTCAATACTACTGTCTTCCTCTCCTCTAGTCAATACTACTGTCTTCCTCTAGTCAATACTACGGTCTTCCTCTAGTCAATACTACTGTCTTCCTCTAGTCAATACTACTGTCTTCCTCTAGTCAATACTACTGTCTTCCTCTAGTCAATACTACTGTCCTCCTCTAGTCAATACTACTGTCCTCCTCTAGTCAATACTACTGTCTTCCTCTAGTCAATACTACTGTCCTCCTCTAGTCAATACTACTGTCTTCCTCTAGTCAATACTACTGTCTTCCTCTAGTCAATACTACTGTCCTCCTCTAGTCAATACTACTGTCTTCCTCTAGTCAATACTACTGTCTTCCTCTAGTCAATACTACTGTCTTCCTCTAGTCAATACTACTGTCTTCCTCTAGTCAATACTACTGTCCTCCTCTAGTCAATACTACTGTCTTCCTCTAGTCAATACTACTGTCCTCCTCTAGTCAATACTACTGTCTTCCTCTAGTCAATACTACTGTCTTCCTCTAGTCAATACTACTGTCTTCCTCTACTCTAGTCAATACTACTGTCTTCCTCTAGTCAATACTACTGTCTTCCTCTAGTCAATACTACTGTCTTCCTCTAGTCAATACTACTGTCTTCCTCTAGTCAATACTACTGTCTTCCTCTAGTCAATACTACTGTCTTCCTCTAGTCAATACTACTGTCTTCCTCTAGTCAATACTACCGTCTTCCTCTAGTCAATACTACTGTCTTCCTCTAGTCAATACTACTGTCTTCCTCTAGTCAATACTACTCTCTTCCTCTCCTCTAGTCAATACTACTGTCTTCCTCTAGTCAATACTACTCTCTTCCTCTCCTCTAGTCAATACTACTGTCTTCCTCTCCTCTAGTCAATACTACTGTCTTCCTCTAGTCAATACTACTGTCTTCCTCTAGTCAATACTACTGTCTTCCTCTAGGCAATACTACTGTCTTCCTCTAGTCAATACTACTGTCTTCCTCTAGTCAATACTACTGTCTTCCTCTAGTCAATACTACTGTCTTCCTCTAGTCAATACTACTGTCTTCCTCTAGTCAATACTACTGTCCTCCTCTAGTCAATACTACTGTCTTCCTCTAGTCAATACTACTGTCTTCCTCTAGTCAATACTACTGTCCTCCTCTAGTCAATACTACTGTCTTCCTCTAGTCAATACTACTGTCTTCCTCTAGTCAATACTACTGTCTTCCTCTCCTCTAGTCAATACTACTGTCTTCCTCTAGTCAATACTACTGTCTTCCTCTCCTCTAGTCAATACTACTGTCTTCCTCTAGTCAATACTACTGTCTTCCTCTAGTCAATACTACTGTCTTCCTCTAGTCAATACTACTGTCCTCCTCTATTCTAGTCAAGTCTAGTCTCTCTCTCTCTCTCTCTCTCTCTCTCTCTCTCTCTCTCTCTCTCTCTCTCTCTCTCTCTCTCTCTCTCTCTCTCTCTCTCTCTACACACACACACACACACACACACACACACACACACACACACACACACACACACACACACACACACACACACACACACACACACACACACACACACACACACACACACACACACACACACACACACACACACACACACACACATCTATCTCCTGGGGAGATGCTTCCTATTAATCAACTCACATCGTTCTAAGCATACAGAAGGTTTCCTAACTAAATAGCTATAAGAATCATGGTGCAAAACAGTGTGTCATTAACAACAGCACAGGGATACCCACAGGCAGCTTGGAATATGCTGATCAATACCCAACAGGGTAACCCAGACCTAAACTACAGAAACACAACCTAAACTACAGAAACACAGACCTAAACTACAGAAACACAACCTAAACTACAGAAACACAGACCTAAACTACAGAAACACAGACCTAAACTACAGAAACACTAAACTACAGAAACACAGACCTAAACTACAGAAACACAGACCTAAACTACAGAAACACAGACCTAAACTACAGAAACACAGACCTAAACTACAGAAACACTAAACTACAGAAACACAACCTAAACTACAGAAACACTAAACTACAGAAACACAGACCTAAACTACAGAAACACAGACCTAAACTACAGAAACACTAAACTACAGAAACACAGACCTAAACTACAGAAACACTAAACTACAGAAACACAACCTAAACTACGGAAACACTAAACTACAGAAACACTAAACTACAGAAACACAACCTAATCTACAGAAACACAGACCTAAACTACAGAAACACTAAACTACAGAAACAAAACCTAAACTACAGAAACACAGACCTAAACTACAGAAACACTAAACTACAGAAACACAACCTAAACTACAGAAACACAGACCTAAACTACAGAAACACAGACCTAAACTACAGAAACACAGACCTAAACTACAGAAACACTAAACTACAGAAACACAACCTAAACTACAGAAACACAGACCTAAACTACAGAAACACAGACCTAAACTACAGAAACACAACCTAAACTACAGAAACACAACCTAAACTACAGAAACACAGACCTAAACTACAGAAACACAGACCTAAACTACAGAAACACAGACCTAAACTACAGAAACACAACCTAAACTACAGAAACACAACCTAAACTACAGAAACACAGACCTAAACTACAGAAACACAGACCTAAACTACAGAAACACAGACCTAAACTACAGAAACACAGACCTAAACTACAGAAACACAGACCTAAACTACAGAAACACAGACCTAAACTACAGAAACACTAAACTACAGAAACACAGACCTAAACTACAGAAACACAGACCTAAACTACAGAAACACAGACCTAAACTACAGAAACACAGACCTAAACTACAGAAACACAGACCTAAACTACAGAAACACAGACCTAAACTACAGAAACACTAAACTACAGAAACACAAACTTAAACTACAGAAACACAACCTAAACTGCAGAGACACAGACCTAATCTACAGAAACACAAACCTAAACTACAGAAACACTAAACTACAGAAACACAAACCTAAACTACAGAAACACTAAACTACAGAAACACAACCTAAACTACAGAAACACAGACCTAAACTACAGAAACACAGACCTAAACTACAGAAACACTAAACTACAGAAACACTAAACTACAGAAACACAACCTAAACTACAGAAACACAGACCTAAACTACAGAAACACAGACCTAAACTACAGAAACACTAAACTACAGAAACACTAAACTACAGAAACACAACCTAAACTACAGAAACACAGACCTAATCTACAGAAACACAGACCTAAACTACAGAAACACAGACCTAAACTACAGAAACACAACCTAAACTACAGAAACACAGACCTAAACTACAGAAACACTAAACTACAGAAACACAAACCTAAACTACAGAAACACAACCTAAACTACAGAAACACAGACCTAATCTACAGAAACACAAACCTAAACTACAGAAACACTAAACTACAGAAACACAGACCTAAACTACAGAAATACAGACCTAAACTACAGAAACACAGACCTAAACTACAGAAACACAGACCTAAAATACAGAAACACAAACCTAAACTACAGAAACACAGACCTAAACTACAGAAACACAGACCTAAACTACAGAAACACTAAACTACAGAAACACAGACCTAAACTACAGAAACACAGACCTAAACTACAGAAACACTAAACTACAGAAACACAGACCTAAACTACAGAAACACTAAACTACAGAAACACAAACCTAAACTACAGAAACACTAAACTACAGAAACACAGACCTAAACTACAGAAACACAGACCTAAACTACAGAAACACAGACCTAAACTACAGAAACACAAACCTAAACTACAGAAACACTAAACTACAGAAACACTAAACTACAGAAATACAGACCTAAACTACAGAAACACAGACCTAAACTACAGAAACACAGACCTAAACTACAGAAACACAGACCTAAACTACAGTAACACAGACCTAAACTACAGAAACACAGAACACAGACCTAAACTACAGAAACACAGAACACAGACCTAA
>NW_025755487.1:0-7694 GCF_021184085.1 Oncorhynchus gorbuscha
CAGAGGTGTCTACTACATCAGGTATGGTTGGTTCACTGGCAGAGGTGTCTACTACATCAGGTATGGTTGTGTCTACTACATCAGGTATGGTTGGTTCACTGGCAGAGGTGTCTACTACATCAGGTATGGTTGTGTCTACTACATCAGGTATGGTTGGTTCACTGGCAGAGGTGTCTACTACATCAGGTATGGTTGGTTCACTGACAGAGGTGTCTACTACATCAGGTATGGTTGGTTCACTGGCAGAGGTGTCTACTACATCAGGTATGGTTGTGTCTACTACATCAGGTATGGTTGGTTCACTGGCAGAGGTGTCTACTACATCAGGTATGGTTGGTTCACTGACAGAGGTGTCTACTACATCAGGTATGGTTGGTTCACTGACAGAGGTGTCTACTACATCAGGTATGGTTGGTTCACTGACAGAGGTGTCTACTACATCAGGTATGGTTGGTTCACTGGCAGAGGTGTCTACTACATCAGGTATGGTTGGTTCACTGACAGCGGTGTCTACTACATCAGGTATGGTTGTGTCTACTACATCAGGTATGGTTGGTTCACTGGCAGAGGTGTGTACTACATCAGGTATGGTTGGTTCACTGACAGAGGTGTCTACTACATCAGGTATGGTTGTGTCTACTACATCAGGTATGGTTGGTTCACTGACAGAGGTGTCTACTACATCAGGTATGGTTGGTTCACTGGCAGAGGTGTCTACTACATCAGGTATGGTTGTGTCTACTACATCAGGTATGGTTGGTTCACTGACAGCGGTGTCTACTACATCAGGTATGGTTGGTTCACTGACAGAGGTGTCTACTACATCAGGTATGGTTGGTTCACTGGCAGAGGTGTCTACTACATCAGGTATGGTTGTGTCTACTACATCAGGTATGGTTGGTTCACTGACAGAGGTGTCTACTACATCAGGTATGGTTGTGTCTACTACATCAGGTATGGTTGGTTCACTGACAGAGGTGTCTACTACATCAGGTATGGTTGGTTCACTGACAGAGGTGTCTACTACATCAGGTATGGTTGGTTCACTGGCAGAGGTGTCTACTACATCAGGTATGGTTGGTTCACTGACAGCGGTGTCTACTACATCAGGTATGGTTGTGTCTACTACATCAGGTATGGTTGGTTCACTGGCAGAGGTGTCTACTACATCAGGTATGGTTGGTTCACTGACAGCGGTGTCTACTACATCAGGTATGGTTGGTTCACTGACAGCGGTGTCTACTACATCAGGTATGGTTGGTTCACTGACAGAGGTGTCTACTACATCAGGTATGGTTGGTTCACTGACAGAGGTGTCTACTACATCAGGTATGGTTGGTTCACTGGCAGAGATGTCTACTACATCAGGTATGGTTGGTTCACTGGCAGAGGTGTCTACTACATCAGGTATGGTTGTGTCTACTACATCAGGTATGGTTGGTTCACTGACAGAGGTGTTTACTACATCAGGTATGGTTGGTTCACTGACAGAGGTGTCTACTACATCAGGTATGGTTGGTTCACTGACAGAGGTGTCTACTACATCAGGTATGGTTGGTTCACTGACAGAGGTGTCTACTACATCAGGTATGGTTGGTTCACTGGCAGAGGTGTCTACTACATCAGGTATGGTTGTGTCTACTACATCAGGTATGGTTGGTTCACTGACAGCGGTGTCTACTACATCAGGTATGGTTGTGTCTACTACATCAGGTATGGTTGGTTCACTGGCAGAGGTGTCTACTACATCAGGTATGGTTGTGTCTACTACATCAGGTATGGTTGGTTCACTGGCAGAGGTGTCTACTACATCAGGTATGGTTGGTTCACTGACAGAGGTGTCTACTACATCAGGTATGGTTGGTTCACTGACAGAGGTGTCTACTACATCAGGTATGGTTGGTTCACTGACAGAGGTGTCTACTACATCAGGTATGGTTGGTTCACTGGCAGAGGTGTCTACTACATCAGGTATGGTTGGTTCACTGACAGCGGTGTCTACTACATCAGGTATGGTTGTGTCTACTACATCAGGTATGGTTGGTTCACTGGCAGAGGTGTGTACTACATCAGGTATGGTTGGTTCACTGACAGAGGTGTCTACTACATCAGGTATGGTTGTGTCTACTACATCAGGTATGGTTGGTTCACTGACAGAGGTGTCTACTACATCAGGTATGGTTGGTTCACTGGCAGAGGTGTCTACTACATCAGGTATGGTTGTGTCTACTACATCAGGTATGGTTGGTTCACTGACAGCGGTGTCTACTACATCAGGTATGGTTGGTTCACTGACAGAGGTGTCTACTACATCAGGTATGGTTGGTTCACTGGCAGAGGTGTCTACTACATCAGGTATGGTTGTGTCTACTACATCAGGTATGGTTGGTTCACTGACAGAGGTGTCTACTACATCAGGTATGGTTGTGTCTACTACATCAGGTATGGTTGGTTCACTGACAGAGGTGTCTACTACATCAGGTATGGTTGGTTCACTGACAGAGGTGTCTACTACATCAGGTATGGTTGGTTCACTGGCAGAGGTGTCTACTACATCAGGTATGGTTGGTTCACTGACAGCGGTGTCTACTACATCAGGTATGGTTGTGTCTACTACATCAGGTATGGTTGGTTCACTGGCAGAGGTGTCTACTACATCAGGTATGGTTGGTTCACTGACAGCGGTGTCTACTACATCAGGTATGGTTGGTTCACTGACAGCGGTGTCTACTACATCAGGTATGGTTGGTTCACTGACAGAGGTGTCTACTACATCAGGTATGGTTGGTTCACTGACAGAGGTGTCTACTACATCAGGTATGGTTGGTTCACTGGCAGAGATGTCTACTACATCAGGTATGGTTGGTTCACTGGCAGAGGTGTCTACTACATCAGGTATGGTTGTGTCTACTACATCAGGTATGGTTGGTTCACTGACAGAGGTGTTTACTACATCAGGTATGGTTGGTTCACTGACAGAGGTGTCTACTACATCAGGTATGGTTGGTTCACTGACAGAGGTGTCTACTACATCAGGTATGGTTGGTTCACTGACAGAGGTGTCTACTACATCAGGTATGGTTGGTTCACTGGCAGAGGTGTCTACTACATCAGGTATGGTTGTGTCTACTACATCAGGTATGGTTGGTTCACTGACAGCGGTGTCTACTACATCAGGTATGGTTGTGTCTACTACATCAGGTATGGTTGGTTCACTGACAGAGGTGTCTACTACATCAGGTATGGTTGGTTCACTGACAGAGGTGTCTACTACATCAGGTATGGTTGGTTCACTGGCAGAGGTGTCTACTACATCAGGTATGGTTGGTTCACTGACAGCGGTGTCTACTACATCAGGTATGGTTGTGTCTACTACATCAGGTATGGTTGGTTCACTGGCAGAGGTGTCTACTACATCAGGTATGGTTGGTTCACTGACAGCGGTGTCTACTACATCAGGTATGGTTGGTTCACTGACAGCGGTGTCTACTACATCAGGTATGGTTGGTTCACTGACAGAGGTGTCTACTACATCAGGTATGGTTGGTTCACTGACAGAGGTGTCACATACTACATCAGGTATGGTTGGTTCACTGGCAGAGATGTCTACTACATCAGGTATGGTTGGTTCACTGGCAGAGGTGTCTACTACATCAGGTATGGTTGTGTCTACTACATCAGGTATGGTTGGTTCACTGACAGAGGTGTCTACTACATCAGGTATGGTTGGTTCACTGACAGAGTGTCTACTACATCAGGTATGGTTGGTTCACTGACAGAGGTGTCTACTACATCAGGTATGGTTGGTTCACTGACAGGGTGTCTCTGCATCAGGTATGGTTGGTTCACTGGCAGAGGTGTTACTACATCAGGTATGGTTTGTGTCTACCACATCAGGTATGGTTGGTTCACTGACAGCGGTGTCTACTACATCCAGGTATGGTTGTGTCCCATCAGGTATGTTTGGTTCACTGACAGAGTGTCTACTACATCAGGTATGGTTGGTTCACTGACAGAGTGTTTACTACATCAGGTATGGTTGGTTCACTGACAGAGACATGCCACCCATCAGGTATGGTTGGTTCAGTGACTAATATCCAGCTTGCCAGGTGACTAATATTGATACTAATAGAGGGTAGATTGGGCTGTGTTCTCACAATATACAATAACTGGAGATATGATTAGTATTGGATTTACTGAGATTAGACTTGGAGAGCCATCCTCATCATCATCAACGACAACGTGAAGATAGAGAGATCTGCTTGAATGGTTCATCTACTCCTACCAGAAGAGGATTTACTGAGATTAGACTTGGAGAGCCATCCTCATCATCATCAACGTGAAGATAGAGAGATCTGCTTGAATGGTTAATCTACTCCTACCAGAAGAGGATTTACTGAGATTAGACTTGGAGAGCCATCCTCATCATCAACGACAACGTGAAGATAAAGAGATCTGCTTGAATGGTTCATCTACTCCTACCAGAAGAGGATTTACTGAGATTAGACTTGGAGAGCCATCCTCATCATCATCAACGTGAAGATAGAGAGATCTGCTTGAATGGTTCATCTACTCCTACCAGAAGAGGATTTATCAGATTAGACTTGAGAGCCATCATCATCCTCATCATCAACGACAACGTGAAGATAAAGAGATCTGCTTGAATGGTTCATCTACTCCTACCAGAAGAGGATTTACTGAGATTAGACTTGGAGAGCCATCCTCATCATCATCAGCGTGAAGATAGAAGACTTGAATGGTTCATCTCCTACCAGAAGATTTACTGAGATTAGACCCGGAGAGCCATCCTCATCATCAGCGCTTGCGAATGGTTCATCTACTCCTACCAGAAGAGGATTTACTGAGATTAGACTTGGAGAGCATCATCCTCATCATCATCCACAGCGTGAAGATAGAGAGATCTGCTTGGAATGGTTCATCTACTCTACCAGAAGAGGATTTACTGAGATTAGACTTGAGAGCTATCATCATCCTCATCATCTCTTGAATGGTTCATCTACTCTACCAGAAGAGGATTTACTGAGATTAGACTTGGAGAGATCTGCTCTCATGGTTCATCTAATACTCCTACTGTAGAAGAGGATTTACTGAGATTAGATTTGAGAGCCATCATCATCCTCATCAACGACAGCGTGAAGATAGAGAGATCTGCTTGTATGGTTCATCTACTCCTACCAGAAGAGATTTACTGAGATTAGACTTGGAGAGCCATCATCATTCTCATCATCAAACTATTAGCGTGAAGATAGAGAGACTGCTTGTATGGTCTATCTACTCCTCCTACCAGAAGAGAGGACGGTAGCAACTGGTTGACTGACAGCTCAGCTAACAGCCCGTTTAGATCAGGCTGTTTGGACACGTTTCCCGAGGTGAGAGTCTCCAGTCACCACGTTTTACACAATGTGTATATATATATATAATATAATAGCAGCTAGCAGATCCACTCAGACACTGACAGTCAACCATGTGGTGTGGACGAGGAGGAGTTGATTCAGGTCAGTCAGGGTCATGGAGGGGTGACTTTTGGTTTCGAGAGAAAACACAGATTTGAGGTCAAATGGAGGAGAGGAAGCAGAAAGTCGTCTGGTGGTTGATTCCTGACCACATCTGGAGTCTGAGTGAGTGAACACCTCTGTACTGTGAGATGAGGACGAACACCTCTGTACTGTGAGATGAGGACGAACACCTCTGTACTGTGAGATGAGGACGAACACTAACATCTGGAGTCTGAGAACACCTCTGTACTGTGAGATGAGGACGAACACTAACATCCACTTCATTCCCAGACTGTGTGGCACGGATACATTTTCTTCCAGAAGGCTGAAAATGGTCAGTACTGTGCAAGCCAAAGGTAGTGGGTTTTGGGAATAGCTATTGTGGCAATACAGCCTGGCATCTTGCCAAGAGATGTAGAAAAAGCTAATGGCGTTATGCAGCCTGGTCCCAGATCTGTTTGTGGCATCTTACCAAGAGCACCAGCAGATCTAGAAAAAGCCTAATGGCGTTATGCAGCCTGGCACAAAGCTGCTACCCTCTGGCAGGAAATCACAGCCTTTAAAACATCTACAATGGGACAGGAAGTGTATGTGGGCGCAGTTTCCTGATCACATGATCAGAAGACCGTGGGGGAACCATGATTCAACACACACAGTCGGATGGAACCCCCCCACTCTGACCAGTGTCTGGGGAACTGACCTGTAGAGTGTGTCAGACAGAGGCCTTTTAAAACAGTAGCCAAGTCATTCAGGTTTATCTCAGAGCAGGAAACACATCAAACACTAAAACAACACAGAGGTGGATACATTATCTACACTTTAACCCCCTTTACCCAATCTCTCTCCCCTTCTTCCTCCCTCTCTCTCCCCTTCTTCCTCCCTCTCCTCTTCTCTCTCCCTCCTCATCCCTCTCTCTCCCCTTCTTCCTCCCTCTCCTCTTCTCTCTCCCTCCTCATCCCTCTCTCTCCCCTTCTTCCTCCCTCTCTCTCCCCTTCTTCCTCCCCTCCCTCTCCTCTCTCTCTCTCCCTCCCTCTCCTCTTCTCTCTCCCTCCTCATCCCTCTCTCTCCCCTTCTTCCTCCCTCTCCTCTTCTCTCTCCCCTTCTTCCTCCCTCTCCTCTTCTCTCTCCCTCCTCATCCCTCTCTCTCCCCTTCTTCCTCCCTCTCCTCTTCTCTCTCCCCTTCTTCCTCCCTCTCCTCTGCTCTCTCCCTCCTCATCCCTCTCTCTCCCCTTCTTCCTCCCTCTCCTCTTCTCTCTCCCTCCTCATCCCTCTCTCCCCTTCTTCCTCCCTCTCCTCTTCTCTCTCCCTCCTCATCCCTCTCTCTCCCCTCCTCATCCCTCTCTCTCCCCTTCTTCCTCCCTCTCCTCTTCTCTCTCCCTCCTCATCCCTCTCTCTCCCCTTCTTCCTCCCTCTCCTCTTCTCTCTCCCTCCTCATCCCTCTCTCTCCCCTTCTTCCTCCCTCTCCTCTTCTCTCCCCTTCTTCCTCCCTCTCCTCTTCTCTCTCCCTCCTCATCCCTCTCTCCCCTTCTTCCTCCCTCTCCTCTTCTCTCTCCCTCCTCATCCCTCTCTCTCCCCCTTCTTCCTCCCTCTCCCTCTTCTCTCTCCCTCCTCATCCCTCTCTCTCCCCTTCTTCCTCCCTCTCCTCCTCTCTCTCCCTCCCTCATCCCTCTCTCTCCCTCCCCTCATCCCTCTCTCTCTCTTCTCTCTCCCCTCCTCATCCCTCTCTCTCCCCTTCTTCCTCCCCTCTCCCCTTCTTCCTCCCTCTCCTCTTCTCTCTCCCCTCCTCATCCCTCTCTCTCCCCTTCTTCCTCCCTCTCCTCTTTCTCTCTCCCTCCTCATCCCTCTCCTCTCCCCCTTCTTCCTCCCCTCTCCTCTTCTCTCTCCCTCCTCATCCCTCTCTCTCCCCTTCTTCCTCCCTCTCCCTCCTCATCCCTCTCTCTCCCTCCTCATCCTTCTCTCTCCCCTTCTTCCTCCCTCTCCTCTTCTCTCTCCCTCCTCATCCCTCTCTCTCCCCTTCTTCCTCCCTCTCCTCTTCTCTCTCCCTCCTCATCCCTCTCTCTCCCCTTCTTCCTCCCTCTCCTCTTCTCTCTCCCTCCTCATCCCTCTCTCTCCCTCCTCATCCTTCTCTCTCCCCTTCTTCCTCCCTCTCCTCCTTCTCTCTCCCCTTCTTCCTCCCTC
>NW_025755488.1:0-7693 GCF_021184085.1 Oncorhynchus gorbuscha
TTAAATCAAAGAGTAACACAATTCAAATAAAATACACAAGAATGGAGCTGTACACAGGGAGTAGCAGTACCAGGTCAATGTGCAGAAGTATGAGGTGTTGGAGGTAGATGCGTCATCAGGATGGATCAGGAGAAGAGTGAAGTGAAGAACAAAGCAGCAGCAGCGAATGATGAGTGTAGAATGTGTGTGTGTGTGTGTGTGTGTGTGCGAGCCCGCGTGTGCGTGTAATGTGTGTGTGTGTTGTGTCGGTCTGCGCGTTGTGTGTTATGTGTGTGTGCGTATGTGTAGGGTATGTGAATGTGCGTGGGAGTGAGTGCGTTTGTGGTTTGTATATATAGTCCAGTGCAGGGGTAGGCAACCCTGTTCCTGGAGTGCCACAGGTCATGCAGGATTTTGGTCCAACTAGGCACCACACCTGACCAACTAAGCTAATTGATCAGTTCAGTGATTGCCTAAATTCAACACACCTGGTTTACCAGGTCAATTAGAATCGAGGGACCAGGGTTACTTACCCCCGGTCGAGTGAATGTGTGTAGGGTCAGTGCAAGAGAGTCAGTGCTGGTAGTCTGAGTACCATTAATTTACTATTTAGCATTCTGGCTATTTAGCAGACTTCTGGCTTGGGGTAGAAGCTGTCTCGGGAGCTTGTTGGTCCGAGAGACGATGCTCCGGTACCGTTTGCTGGACGGTTACAGAGTGGACAGTATATGGCTTGGGGTGGCTGGAGTCTTTGGCAATTTTTGTGGCTTCTGCTGACACCGCCTGATAAAGAGGTCCTGGATGGCAGGGAGCTTGGCTTGATGTACTGGGCCGTCCGCACCACCCTCTGCAGCGCCTTGCTGTCAAGGGTGGTGCATTTGCCATACCAAGCAGTGATGCAGCCAGTCAAGATGTTTCTCGATGGCGCAGCTGTAGAACATTTTCAGGATCCGAGGTCCTATGCCAAATCTTTTCAGCCTCCTGAGGGGGAAGAGACGCTGTCGCGTCTTCTTCACGACTGTGCGGGCGGGTGTGGACCATATTAAGTCCTTCGTGATGTGTACGCCAAGGAACTTGAAGCACACGAATCGCTCCACAGCAGCCCCTTAGATGTAGATAGGTGCGTGCTCTTCTCTATTTCTCAAATAGTCCATGATCAGCTCCTTGGTCTTACTGACGTTGAGGGAGAGGTTGTTGTCCTGGCACCATACTGCTAAGTCTCTGAACTCCTCCCTGTAGGCTGACTAATCGCCCAGGGTGATCAGGCCTACCACCGCTATGTGTCGTCTGCAAACTTGATGATCAAATCAAATTGTATTGCTCACATACACATGGTTAGCAAATGTTAATGGGAGTGTAGCGAAATGCTTGTGCTTCTAGTTTCGACAGTACAGTAATATGTAACAAGTAATCTAGCAAACAACTACCTTATACACACAAATCTAAAGGGATGGAATAAGAATATCTACATGTACATATATGGATGAGCGATGGCCAGAGCGGCGTAGACCAGATGCAATAGATGGTATAAAATACAGTATAAACATACAGTATGAGATGAGTAATGTAAGATATGTAAACATTATTAAAGTGGCATTATTTAAAGTGACTAGTGATCCATTTATTAAAGTGGCCAATGATTCGAGTCTGTATGTAGGCAGCAGCCTCTCTGTGTTAGTGATGGCTGTTTAACAGTCTGATGGCCTTGAGATAGAAGCTGTTTTTCAGTCTCTTGGTCCCAGCTTTGATGGGCCTGTACTGACCTCGCCTTCTAAGCGGGGTGAACAGGCCGTGGCTCGGGTGGTTGTTGTCCTTGATGATCTTTTTGGCCTTCCTGTGACATTGGACGCTGTAGGTGTCCTGGACGGCAGGTAGTGTGTTACAATCTCAGACGTCTCTCTGAAAGGCAACCCTTGCCCTAATTTTGTCTACCTTGTTGTCTAGAGACTGGACATTGGTGAATAATATACTCGGAAGCGGTGGGTGGTGTGCAGCCTTCGAAGTCTGACTAGGAGGGGTTGGTGTTGGAGTCATGCGTGGCCATGAATTTGTGGGTGAACAGCGAGTACAGCAGTGGACTAAGAACACACCCCTGATCCCTAACTTTAACCCCAAACCCCTTTAAAGCTAAACCTCACCCTAGTTTTTTAGTTTAGTTTATTAACTCTACCATTTAAAAAAAAAACAAGCACATGTAAAGCTTGAAAAAGTCATACATGCACATGAGTAAAATCATGGAGGATAACACACAATAAAGTCTGGGACATATTTCCATTGTGGTCCTCTTGAGACAAGATGGCTAGACAAGATCGAACACAGTTAAACACAGTGTGGCAGTGAAATAGTGAAACCAAAACACAGAAAAAGAACATCTATCTCGTCATTGCAGTTACATCATAGGGGTTATTCACACGGGCACAGAAGACATAAAACATGTTTTTTTACTTTATGTTTAAAGCTGCCCAGAGAGGACGTTGTTTTTATAGGCAGAGGCAACTCATTCCATTCTGAGGCTCCCGTATACAAGAAAGTACTGTACCTTTCCCAGCATTACTCCTGTCCCTGTATAAGCACACATGTTTAGCAACACCTGCTGCTATGATTGTGTGCATCCCTAACACAACAGGAAAGTAATAACTTAGATATCTGGGCGCATGATCATAAATACCCTGTAAACCAAACCTAGTCTGGAACACCCTAGCCTCAACAGGCAGCCAGTTTAGTTCCTGAAAGCAGCTCCTGCCAATGTGTGCCTAGACTCACCTTCAATACTACCCTGATCAGATTATTCTGGGCTATCTGGGGCTTCCCCTTCGTAAGTTTAGATAAGCCCCCAAACCAGGAAGTACTAGCGTAGGCAAAGTGGCATTGAATGAGGGCAGTGGCTAGCACTTTCAGGAAGTCCTTATCAAGCAGCTTGGACTTTCTGCCAAAATACTTCCCTAGCACTTTATTGCCATGTTCACACCTCCCGAGCTTCCATCAAAGATACATCCCAGGTAGATAACAGAGGTTTAAGTAGTCAGCACCTCATCCCTAACTCTACTCTGATTTCAGAGGACCTACCCTAACTCCTAAGCCTAACCCCAATTGTAACCCTATCCTAAACCTAACCCCTAAGCCTAAAATAGCCTTTTTACTTGTGGGGACCAGCGAAATGTGTCTGTGAGATTTCAAATCAACAGCGATCACAGCAACGGGGATGTCAACTGATCGAATTCTGCTCATCCTCCAAGTCTCCAGTTCCATTCGCGCAATTCCATGGTATTAGAATTACACTTTGACTCAGATTTTTCACTTTAAAATGTATGCCAAAAAACAAACATTGATTTCAAAAGTTTAACAAACCACACAACTCCACACAACTCCGCACAAGGACAACTTTGACCATATTTAAACAGAAAAATGTCACAAAAACATTTACTGGAAGAACTGTGCAAATGCAAAGTTTGGTAACAGAATTACGGTAAAATCTTTTGTGACAACATTTTCCCAAAAACTGTTTAGATATCTGTTCCAAATTAAGATGTCTGCACAAAGAATGGGGTGTCTGCTATGACATGACACCTGTGTTTTGAAAAATGTATTTTGTGTATTTTGATCATTGAACTACAGTAGGTGAAGTGGATTACATCCAGTAACTGAATTACGGTAAATGAATTACATCATGGGTACCTGATCTGTACTATACAGAAATGCATAATTATGATATGAATACCATTCTCTTCATGGTGATGTATCCTGAATAGGTTCACAAAGTTAGAAATTATTATCTTATTTAGCATATATATATATATATATATATATATATATATATATATATATATATATATATATATATATATATATATGTTTTACAAGCTCTGCCCCCAAACACCACCACATTTGGTTGGTCCTAACCAGACCAAGTTTGTACCAATCATAGACGTCTATATTTCACATCACAGTACAGCACAGCAGAGTAGAGCACAGCAGAGGAACAGTACAGTAAAGTACAGTCAAATCAAATCAAGCTTTATTTATATAGCACATTTCAGACATGAATGGAACGAATGCGCTTACAGGAACAAACATAAATAAAAACATAAATATTTATTACAGAACAATCATAACAGGATAAAAACCCAAATAATAATAATAATACTAAAACTCAAAGACTAAGCACCCTAAGGAAAAGCAAAAATAAAAAGCTGTGTTTTAAGATCTCTTTTAAAATATGTTAAAGTTAAGTTTTGACCCCCTTTAGGTGCTCGGGCAGACTGTTCCAGAGGCACAGTAACTAGACCTATCCTTTCCTCTTGGTCCTAGGCTTTTGGATAGTTAAAGGTCAGTGCCAGAGGACCTGAGGTACCTACTGGGTACATAACTCAAAAGCATGTCTGATATGCATTGAGTTACCAAAACCGTGGATTGATTTAATAAACCAACGGAATAATCTAAAACTCACAGGCAGCCAGTACAGAGACCTTAAAACTGGTGTGTAATGTGTGCTCTTCATCTGGTCTGTGTCAGTACCCGTGCTGCAGAATTCTGTATGTTTTGCAGTTGACCAATGGCTTTTTTTGGGTAGACTAGACAGCAGAGCATTACAGTAGTCAAGCGTGCTTTTAATAAAAGTACGGATGAGCCTCTGTGTATCAGTCTGAGATAGAAACGTACGTACCTTGGCAGTGTTCCTCGGGTGGTAAAAAGATATTTTGGTCACATTCCTGATTCGAAATTGAGTTCAGAATCCAAAATGACACCTACATGTTTTACCTGGTGTGTGATTTAAAATGTGCTGCCAGATTCTCTCTCTGTACTTTGGCTCCAATAATAAGTACCACGGTCTTGTCTTGATTTAGCTGGAGGAAGTTGTGAGTCATCCAAGTAGTTAAAAAACTACTATACAGTCGAATAATGTATCTGTTGAACTAAAATCTTCCGGTTGTGGTAAAGTTGTGGATCGTCTGTGTAGCAGTGAAAATCAATGCCTTGCTTTATGATAATACTGCAATGGGTAACAAATATAATCTGAATAGTAACGGACCCAGAACCGAACCTTGTGGAATACCACATGTGCAGTGGCGTGTAATCATGGATGCCAAGGGAAGTCAAGAATCGTTTAAAAAAATACCAACAAAAAAACAATTTATTTTGTCTCTCTGTGTTTCATACATTTCCTTTAATTCGCAAGAGGCTGAATGTATTACACCGGAGAAAGCATTTGAGCAAATGAAACAGCGCCCCCTCTGTCTCAGTATGTTTAGCCCTTCTATCTGATGCTGTCTGGTCAAAAATAGTATGACATTGTTGTCGTTCGTAGCATTGAATGCAAGGGAAGCCAGCGAGCATTTGGCCTCCCTTGATGAAAAAAAAGTATAAAATAATAGCCAGTCAGCGTTGAGGTAAACTGAGTGAGCTCATCTGTGAATGGTCCTGGCACACCAAAAAAGCGTCAAGGGCACCCAGTTTAGATTTGGCTTCACACCAATCACTTCACATGCCAAATGTCATTGACAGAAAAAAACTAGATCTCTTGTTGCATCTCGTGTTGTTGTCCTCTGGTGGCTAGCTAGCTGGATAAAATCGTTCATTTCCTAACTTAGCCATGGTTGGAGATAATGATTTGGACTTGTGGTTTTGCTTAATTCTCCGTACTGGTAACACTATCTACCAAGACAGTTCTCATCTATATTATTAGTAGCCATCTGTTTACCACCACAGACCGATGCTGGCGCCAAGACCACACTCAAACAACTCAATAAGGCCATAAGCAAACAAGAAAATTCTCATCCAGAAGTCGTGCTCCTTGTGGACGGGGACTTTGTGCAACTAAAGAGAAAAAAACTCTAGACCACCTTTACTCCACACACAGAGATGCATACAAAGCTCTCCCCCGCCCTCCATTTGGCAAAACTGACCATAATTATATCCTCCTGATTCCTACTTACAAGCAAATACTAAAGCAGGAATTACCAGTGACTTGCTCAAAACGAAAGTGGTCAGATGCTATGCTACAGGACTGTTTTGCTAACACAGACTGGAATATGTTCCGGGATTCATCCAATGGCATTGAGGAGTGCCCTCAGATGAACCATCAAACAAGTAAAGCTTCGATACAGGATTAAGATTGAATCCTATTACACCGGCTCTGACGCTTGTCGGATATGGCAGGGCTTGAAAACTATAACGGACTACAAACGGAAACCCAGACGCGAGCTGCCCAGTGACGCAAGCCTGCCAGATGAGCTACATTTGAGTTTGAGTTTATTTTTTATTTTTACAGGGACAGTGCACATTAATCAACGTTTCAGTAAAAGTGCCGGTTTTAGCCAGCCGGCTAATTTTCAACCGCAGTCCCTGGGCAGGTTATTCAAACAATTACAATATAGACAATAGCAACATAGAACAAGCAGGACATAGCAACATAGGACAAGCAAGACATAGCATACAGACAGAGCAAAATAGGACAAGCAAGACGTAGCATACAGACAGAGCAACATAGAACAAAAAGCAGCAAGACAAAATTCATAAAAGCAACAAAGTGTTTCCACACCTCACAAGCTACAGACAACAGACAACATGGAAAGCGGCAACACACAGCTAGGGACCATGTTCACAAATCTGATTGACCTTTATCCATGTCTTCAAGCATTTTGTGAAAGTGTGATATGTGGTGCAGTTATGTGTGTCTGATGGCAGTGTATTCCAGACATGGGAAGCTCTCACAGAGAATGCAGATTTACTAAAGGTGCTTTTCCTTAGGGGAACTATACAGTCACCTCTCATGGCAGACCTTGTAGATCTGCTGCCATATGTCTGGGTTTTCTGTTTAACAAAAATATTGAGTGGAGGGGGGAGCCAGGCCATTAAGGATCTTGAATACAAGACATGCGTCGGTGTATTGCACAAGATTTTCCCAACTCAAGAAATACAGTTTATGCTTGCTTCCGAAGCAAGCAACAGTAAAGCATGCACAAGAGCACCAGCTGTTCTGGATGACTGTGTGATAACGCTCCCAGTAGCCGATGTGTGCAAGACCTTTAAACAGGTCAACATTCACAAAGCAGGGCTAGACGGATTACCAGGACGTGTACTCAATGTATGCGGACCAACTGGCAAGTGTCTTCACTGACATTTTCAACCTCTCCATGACCGATTCTGTAATACCTACATGTTTCAAGCAGACCACCATCGTCCCTGTTCCCAAGGAAACTAAGGTAACCTGCCTAAATGATTACCGCCCCGTAGCACTCACGTCGGTAGCCATGAAGTGCTTTGAAAGGCTGGTCATGGCTCACATTAACAACATACTCCCTGATACCCTAGACCCACTCCAATTCCAATACCGCCCCAACAGATCCACAGATGACAAAGTCTCAATCGCACTTCACACTGCCCTTTCCCACCTGGACAAAAGGAACACCTATGTGAGAATGCTGTTCATTGACTACAACTCAGCGTTCAACACAATAGTGCCCACAAAGCTCATCACTAAGCTAAGGTCTCTGGGACTAAACACCTTCCCCCGCAACTGGATCCTGGACTTCCTGACAGGCCTCGCCTAGGTTGTAAGGGTAGGCAACAACACGTTTGCCACGCTGATCCTCAAAACTGGGGCCCCTCAGGGGAGTGTACTTAGTCCCCCCCCTGTACTCCCTGTTCACCCACGACTGCGTGGCCAAACATGACTCCAACACCATCATTAAGTTTGCTGACCACACAACAGTGG